>NW_020933138.1:0-17562 GCF_003984885.1 Neopelma chrysocephalum | reverse complement strand
GGCTGGAGGATTTGCAGCCAGACAGGCGAGCGGCGGCAGCCGGGGGGGAGCGGCTGGACCGTTCTGCCTCTGCGATCACCCCCGAGTAAATCACGGGGAGAAATGAGCTCAGCTGCTCTGCTGGTCGCAGCACAGATGTGTAAATCACCGCTCTCTAAATGCAGGCAATTAAGATTTTAAGTCACTGTCACTGTTTAGAAAGACTGAGAAATTAAGGGAGCCCATAATGTCATGTTTGCTTCGGCTCAAAGCACAACATTGATTGCTCTGCTTACAAACCAACCCTCGAATCAATTCATCTTTTTAAAAATTGATAAATACTCATTTCTAGTAGTCATCAGTTTTCTGTTCAAGAAATAAATAGACATAGGAGCTCTTATAAATAGGTGCTTCCTGTTTAACATCAAAACCATCCTGAAAACTGCACTTTCTGTTTAAGGCACAACACGCAAAATTCCTTTGCGGCTAATTTTGTAGTTTCCCTCTAGGTAGATTATAATTGTAAGACCATAACTGATTTAAGTCATCTGCATGTCTTAAAATCTCACCATTGCCCTACATCTTTTCCCAGAAAAACCAAGAAGAAACGGCGTTAGGTTTTCTCTCCAGAACTACAAGTAGCAGATGGGCAAATACCTAGTGGAGATGCTTTTTATGAAAGTAAAAAAACATGCTGCCACCCATGAGCTCAAGAACTGGAACAGGACTACAGGAAAAATACAACCTCAGACCTGTGCTGAGCCACAAAATAAAAATCCCAATAAAGCTCAACTGTTTGTTAACAGTGAGTGGTGAATCAGTGCACTGTAGATCAAAATAAACCCAAGGGATCATCATCTTTACTTTTCTTAACACATGAAAAATGTCTTTAGATTGAAAATAGTCATCTTGATAACCAAGGTTTTCAAGATCCCTGAATTTTGTAGAAAATATCTAAAATTAACTGCCCTTTTTTTTATATATAATGAATTAAGTTGTTTGTTTTGAAAAGTTCTCTCCCCCTTACTTTCCAAAAGGAATTTTCAGAGTGAGCTAAGGAGGTGGTGAGTCAGATTTTTTATTTTACAGATACATGAACATGTGTATATTGATATATTTTTAACTATACACAAACACATTTTTAAATCTTACTTGCTTCTTCTCTCCAAACCTTATGGCAAAGTTGGGGAAAAATGTAAAGTGAAAGCCTTTGTCAGGAAAAAAAAAAAGAAAAAAAAAAAAAGAAGAATGGGAAAGGATGAAGATATTCCAAAACAAGTTGAAATGAAGTTTTAGAAAGAACTTGAAAAGCATTTTCAGGTCAGTAGTCTAATAAGAAAAAAAACTTCCTCAACCTAAAATGAACCAAATGACATAAGTGTCTTTGGAATTTAACCCATGGGCCCGGATGAAGGTCAATGGAACAGCACAGGAAGGCGCTCAAGTGACAAGTGTCAGTCTCCAGTTTCACTGCAGAGGTTGAAGATGGGATGGAGATGAGATGCTGGGGAGATGGGAAGGCAAAAGGATGTCTCTGGAGGTGGAACAGGTGTCCTGCTGAAAAACTAAGATGGCATAACTATCCAAGGAAAAACATGGAATGCCACGTGCCACAGTACTGTGATGCTATTTCAAACAGAACCTACCAAAAGTAAACTAATTCTGGGTGATGGTGACAGCAGACTCGACACAGTTCATGCCTACCAGGAAAGGAAGAAACCAAAGAGCCAGCACTGCTGAGGATGGTGGAGGAGCCCCAGCACTCCATGCACTCCCTGGGCTGGAATTGCACTTCAGGAGCACAGTAGTCACACAGAACCACACCCATCCCATCTCCTGCTCAAAATGCCCAGTCCAAGTGTGACGTTTCCCCTCTGCAGCAGCCACGCAGCCAACAGGGCTGAGCTTTGTGATAAGGTGAGAACACACACTGAAAAGCAACGGATAAAGTAAAAAAAAAAAAAGGCAACAGAAAGACCTTCACATGGCTAGTATGTATTTTGTAAGAGCATAAAACTCTAATTTATAATTAGATATTAAAGATATATTTTTTTCTTATTATCCAAGTGTCTCTGCCTAATTGCTGTGCACCACAACCCACTTAGGAGGCCTAACATAATTAAAGCTGCTGCACCAAGTTTAAGAACTTTCTGTTCTGTGTAATTAAGCAGCCCGGATGAAGTTGTTCTATGGAACACAAATGTTGTGCTTCCAAGCAGCCAGATGTCCCAGAGTTCCACGCTATCTTACTGGTTTATTCATAAAGTTATGAAGCTTAAAATGTAACTTTGTATATGTGTTAACTTGAATACAAGAGTTTACATGATTCAAGCTAACCAGACACTTCCCACTTTCTCAAGCACTCCCAATGAGTGGGACTGAACCACTTTTGGGATTAAATCTTCCAAACTGAGCCACCTAAATAATTTTGGATTACAACAGCAGCAGTCACCAGAGGAGAGGTTTCCATGCCATTATCCCCAAAGCACAGGAATTACATATTTAAGTCCTTGTCAGAGCCTGCATTATCTTGTCATTGTTAATACACAAGGAACTTCCATGTCACGTTTAACAACTGGAACAGTCTCGGAATACTAGTTCGGAATTGGTGATGAACAAAGGCTCTTCTCATCACTGCCCTAAACCAACATCCAGGATTTATTGCCAAAATTAGCCCCTTCAGCTGCACAGGCTCCCATGTAAGCATAGAAAGCACATGTACAGACAGGCTCACAAAGCCCAGTGTTATCTAGTTAAGCACAACGCTCTTCAAATGAGCTGTTTGATATCATATTTATATTTCTGTGATCCCCTCACAAATGGTTCTAAGCCATTAATCTCCACAGCACCCTGTGAAAAAGGAGGAGGTGCCACTAACTCCACTTTACCCGAACATTTAATGACTTGCCCCCCAGGTCACAGAGGAAATCTGCAGTGGTGATGCAGGGAATGGCTCCTGGGATCTCTGAAATCCCATCTCAATATTCCAGCCACACTGCCACCCCCATCCTCAGCCGTACTTAATACGACTGAATTACTGATGGCAACAAAATAGCAGGATCTGACTTTCAGATGAGCTGATTTGTACAATGAGTCAATCCATAACTTTTGTCTCCTCCAGACACTTAGATCGATGGGCTGCATGCCCAGCACGTTGTAATAACCCTGAAAAGCTTTTGGCTCAGCCTGCAAACACATTACCATTAACTTAAAGCTGCTGCTTTGTTTACTATAGGAGATATCTGCTTGTGCTCTATGCCCAAGTGATACCAATTAAAGAGACCCAAATACAGAGCTCACAGAACAGCACGAGACTAAAGCTACCCATGAGCACAAAATTTGGTCAACTTTAGCTGGTACTTATTCCTCCGAAGCATTATGGTCTGACAGTCACCTTTTTCTTTCCCAGTCATGGACTTGTCATGATTTACATCCAGAACTTTCCCCAAAATGTGATTCAGAAAGGGTTAGAACCTGGCTCCCCTCCCACTGCTTCCGAAATGGATTAACATGACTCCAGCCTTGGATGCACATGACTACAAATTACAGTGAAGCCACCCTTGATTTAAGCTGTCAGGGAGCACAACAGGAAAATCACCGAAAATTCTGCTCTTTCAGCTGCCTAAACCTATTCATTCCATAGTCCACAGGGCCATGTAGGTGCAGGAGTAAATCACTCCATGGGAGAGGACATCACTCACTAACAAGGGGCTTTTCTTATGTCCTTAGAGGTACAAATGTAGCAGGGCCAGGAGGGGTCTAATTACCCTCAGAACACCCAAGCAGCATTGGAAGCAGTAATTTATTGACCATATCAGTGTAGTTTAGTGCACAGACTGAAAACAGAAGTCAAGTATTGTATCTCAACCACTGAAATGCCCACAGCTTGCCAGGGCAGGCAGATTGATGCAAGCCAACAAAGCAGTCTGGCAAGACCATAAGCAAGATTTATAATAAAACCATATTTGGCTTTTACTGGGTTTTAGTGGAACAAGAGAAGGGTAAGAGATGATTTTTATTTTTAAACCTTTAGAAAAAAGTTCAGGACAGTTACCAAAACACCCTGCTGGCATCCAGAGTCACTAATTACCCAGATGGGCAGCCAGGGAGCTGATCCAAAAACCTATCCAGGTCAGCAGAGTGCTTTTTATCAATCACAGTGGCCTTCAGAACAAGCCCTGGAATCCCAGTGCTGACCTGACTAGTACTGGCTTAGCCTTTAAGTCAAGCAATAATCCCCACTGGGTTCCAACCAACCCTTGTGTGGTTCTGCCCCCTTGAAAGCACAGAGATGTGGAAGGAAGGGTGATATACAATGCAAAACCAAAATGGCACAGAAATAGAATGGCAAAAGAGCTTATTAAAATGTGTTTTCTTGTTTTTCTAAACTAACCAACTCCTTTGCTTCGTGCTACCAAAAAAAAAAAAAGCAAAGGTTTCTGAGTGAAAAGTGCAACAGATTCACGAACGCATTTTCCAGCAGCTACACCATCCTACTCTCCAGTAACACCTCCACAAAGACCAAGCACATTTTGCAGAAAAATGGGAGAAGCAAATGGCAACAGGAGGATTTCACAGAAATGAACCCCGTCCACGTAAAGTCACTCATGGTAGCTTAAGTATGTTTTTAGAATGGATTTTCCCTCTTCAAAGCTCGACCACAAAGAAAAATAGAGCAAAATAACATAGTAAATTGGGAAAGATGGATTTATATCTCTGGTATCTCCTTTTTTCCTCACCTGTACAAACAGATAGGAAGCTAGGAGCAAAAGCAAAGGCTAAACACAGTCTGTATTTCAAGCAGCTGACACGCCCAAGGGCCTTAATCAAGGCTCCATCCTTGTCTCCTGCACAGTCAGAATCCGTGCACTGCTGCCAATGGAGCCCCGAGCCTGGAAATTATTTGGTGAAGCACTGCACACATGAACAACCTCTACATTCAGCTGTTTAATATCAGAAACTCACTAGTGTTGCGTGATCATATTATGAGGGAAATTAAATAGGAAGTAAGGATTTAACATGCATGTCTGCTGTTTGGGCTCCGTGAGGAGAAAGAAAGGGAAGGAAGAAAACCTCAGGAACTGAGGACATTTTGGTTCCCCTCAGCCATCATTCATTCAAAGAGAGGAATCAGAAGCCCCGACAATCTCCTGTAGCAACCCCTTCCCATCACGTCCAAGGGAAAATTCTTTTGGACAGCTCTCTACAGAGAATACAGGAATTATTGACTAATCCTGCTTCTGCCTCTTCCCACTCGGCACATTGATGGTTCTCACCCGAGGGCTGCAGAAACGCAGAGTTTGGCACGGCTGAGTCAAGCCCCCCTTCCCTGCAGCTCTTCCAAAGATGCAGCAAGAGCACCTGTGCCTACCAGCCCGGCACGGAAAATTCCCTCTGCATCCAGCCATACGAATGGGGGGCTTCCTACCCGATCCCCCCCGTCTGCCTGACGTGCTACTTTGGCAAAAGGCAGACTTCCTGTTTCTGCTGGAAAAAAATAAATTCCGATTATCCCTGCCTGATACTTGTATTTCAACAGTTTCTTAACACCAGGACGAGCTCTGCGGTTGCCATTGGCAAATACCAACGGGGAGGAAAAAGAAAAACCCCAAAACCCCACCACCCAAGCCACAGCCACGAAACGCAACACCCTTACGGGGGGGCTCTTGGACGGCCAGGGGGCCGCGGGGAACTCACTCACGGGTGTATTCCTTCCTCAGCGCCGGGTCCCTGCCAGCCTCCCGGCACAGCGCCGGTGCCGCCGCAAGCCGCGGGCGCTGCCAGCCGCCCACCCCGCCTGTGACAGCGCCGAGCGGGGAGCCCTCCCCCTCTTCCTCTTCTCCCCTCCCCTCTCCTCCCCGTATGTCCAAGGCTGCTCACGCCAGATCTGGCAAGAGGAGCAGGCAGGACGGCACGGAGCGCGCTGCTGCCCCCGCCGGGCGCTGGGGACAGCTGAGACCCCCATCCCGTCCACCCCCGTCCCGCTGCGACCCCCGCGGGTTTCAAGATCCAAAATTTTGCTGTATTGCTGCCATTATAATGCGCTTCTGAGACTGCAGCTAGGCTAAAATAATCGTGGAATCACAGAATGGTTTCGCTTGGAAGGGATCTTAAAAGATGATTTCATTCATGGGCACCTCCCACTAGCACAGGTTGCTCCAAGCCCCGTCCAACGTGGCCTTGGACACTTCCAGGGATGGGACAGCCACAGCTTCTCTGGGCAGCCTGTGCCGGGGCCTCCCCACCCTCACAGGGAAGAATTTCTTATTAATATCTAACCTAACCCTGCCCTCTATCAGTTTGAAGCCATTCCTCTTTGTCCTGTCACTCCATGCCCTTGTCAAAAGTCCCTCTCCAGATCTTTTGGAGCCCCTTTAAGGCACTATAATGTCTCCCTGGAGACTTCTCCAGGCTGAACAACCTGCTTGAGGTGCAAAGACAGAGTGAGAAAGGAAGTCTAAGCCAGAACTCCAAGTAGCATCTGAAGGCCTGGAAAAGGAGAAGCTGGGAGAACTGAGGGCAGAAGCAAAGGCACATCATGGAATAGGGCTGGCAGAGAGCAAACAATGGTTCACAGCACAACACAGACCCCTGATTGAACAGCTCCACATCTCATTGCTCCACATGCTGACTCAAAGGGTCTAAAGAGAGACCTGTGACTGCATGGGCTGGGCAAAGCATAGAAACACCATCATTTATGATGTGGCTCAAAGATGATGGGTAACACCTCTCACTCTACTATTATATCATCATTTTGCCATGGAATGGACAAAGTTCGATGCTTTTAGAATTTTAGGGCTTCTTCAGGGCAGCAACAGGGTCCAACAGTGAACAGCACCAGGTATTTTCCATAGCTGTGCACTTTTTTTAAGGAAAAAAAGCTTTATGTTAAGCGTACAAGATCTTGTAGCGCAAGCACGTGGGTTTTGAAGCCTGAATTGTTTCAGCCACATAAGGTTTGATAATTTCAGTGAGAAAATATTAACCCACACATCAAGAAACAAAAGATAGGCTTTGATGTGCTACAAAGATCAGGAGATTGGAGCAAGGGTTAGAGAGAACAGGAAATATGAGGAAATACAAAAATAGAAAGAAGCTATTCTGTGATGCTGTACACATTAGCTCTGGTCACTGCTGTCTGGAACAGATTCTGAGAAAGCTCTAACATTTCTCAATACTCCCATTAAAACTGTAAATGAAGTTAAGGTAGTTATGATGGATTCATTTTTTAAGAGAACTCTTTCTGTACTTTCCCCTCCTCTCTAAATTAATTGCATTATACCTCCATATCAGACATAAAATGACTAATGTGACCTACAACATCATTCTGAGCCCAAAGCAAGCAGTGGTACACTTTGTGCAGCCTGATGAGGCAGGAGATTCTGAATCCTGCACCACAAAACACGTACCAAAGCACAATATATAGAAAACCAGGAATAAAGAGAGCTAGGAAATTGCTGCAGTGAAATATGTGGCATGAAACATTCATTTGTTTTTCCCCGTTCCTCCTTCTCTCGTTTTCCAGATATGTCTAAGTTGTTTCATTCATAGCAAATGGAATCGATAATGCTTTTAGCTCCGAGTGCTGCACCCATTTCAAATCTAACCAACCCAATCTGGAACTGAACAGGAACAAATCCCAAGAGTAAAAGAAACGCTGGAGCAGGCCCAGCACAGCAATATAGGTGGGTTTTTTTTATAAGTAAATACATATATACACACACACTGGGGCTTTGAAAGGGATGGGGAAGGCAGCAATGTTTTGATACTCTCAGTGGACTGGGTGTCAAAGCAGCTTAAGTGGGAGACTCATCTCTCTTGGGAGGGGAGAGTAGGTCATTTCACTAATTAAAGCTGTTCTTCCACACTTGATTTTCTGACATTTGAGCAGTTGCATTGCCATGAGCAGAGCGGAACACGCTGTTGAGCTCAAGCCAGAGGCTGATCACTTGTGACTCAGCTCAAATGAAAAAAACACAAAAACCTATGCCAACAGGTTACTACCCCAAGTTGCATTTCAAGGAGGACTCTCCTATCTGCTGAGCTTCTGAATGTCTTTTCCAACATGGAGTTAGACTATCTTCAAAGAAGTGACCCAAACAACCTGTCACCGACCAGCAGAACAAGGAGTTCCCTCCTGCTAGGAAAGCTCCAAGGGTTTCACCATTAAATAAGTTTTCTGCACAGTAACAGGCTACTAAAGCAAAGCAAAATACTTCTCTCTGGCACCAATCCCTTCAGAAATAAACTCACAAGGGCCAACTGTGAGAAGAGCCCTTCGTGCACTATCTCCTAAACCACTGAAGGAAGGACAATTTCCACCTTCCAGGCAGAACAAGCCCCAGAGCAGCAGCTGCCAAGTGCACATTAGTCCATGTCTACACAACAGCTTTGGATTTCTGGAGATCAGAGCTTCACGTCTTTCAAAAGTGAGGTGGTTGGTTTGGGATTCTTCAAGTTCCACTCTCCATAAGTTTTACTTCATGAAGGTAATGGCATCACCGAGCCAGGAGATTCCTCTCAAGAGGAACTGCTGCTAAAGGGATGAATCCTAAGTTTCATAGGAGAAGCAGATCCATATTCTTCCCAGGGGAGCCTCTACTTGCAGCAAGGGCAAGATGACTTCTACCTGCCCATTTGGGTCCCAACTATGCACCACTAACCCTGAACTAAATCCCACAGGGTCACTCCCACCAAGTCATGGGAAAAGCAAAGAAAAGGCCTGGTGCTTATGTCCATGACTATCACTTCCAAAACCTGGTGGTTTGGGAGGGAAGACAATCAGGAAACCTAACAAGGACAATCAACAAGACACTGGGTAGGTACTTTTTGGCTTGAAAGGGTTACTTAAAACAATTTTTCTGCATTCTGTCTATTTTTCTTCACTGTTGTTTGCCTTCCCCCTTGCTCACCCTCAGAGCCTTACTGGTAAGGGAATCTTAACTTCATTTACAGCGTAGGCTAAAGGAAGTTCTCTGGTATTTGTTCATTTCCAGCATTGTGTCTTCCTAATTAAATTTCTCTGCATCTCTGCTCAGTGTTTGGGTCACAGCTGAAGGAGGTGGTTCCTGCAATTCAGCCACCAGCACGAGCCAACTTAAGGATTTTTCCGAAGATCACAACAGGAAAAAGCAGCTTTCAAACAAACCTAACAATTCCCTGGGGAGTCAGAACCACAGCAGGCAGCTTCCATCAGCATCCCCAGAGACGACTACACTGCAATCCAAACACACCCACAGATCCACAGGCTACAATATCCAGCAAAACTTAGATTC
The DNA here is from genome assembly GCF_003984885.1 of Neopelma chrysocephalum. Classification (NCBI taxonomy): domain Eukaryota; kingdom Metazoa; phylum Chordata; class Aves; order Passeriformes; family Pipridae; genus Neopelma; species Neopelma chrysocephalum. Next base: position 8,308 of record NW_020933138.1, on the reverse strand, counting down.
TAATGTTTTCTCACCCAAGAAAAGCTGTAGTCTGTTATCACATCAGTTCATTCGACAGTCTGTGGCCATCAGAGCTACAGTGTTCACTCTCTGAGACAACAAAACCTGCTCTAAAGCACAAAGTTGGAAAAATCACATTTCTGCTAATTGAGTACAACTCCTCCTCTGGCTTTGACCTACCCCCAAGGGATCCTTACTATCTTCTGGGATTAAACTCACTACAGAAGCCTTTGGAGTGTGCCAAGAGCTACTTGCCCTTGCACACAGACCATTCCAAAACCAAACTGCCAGAATTTATGGAGAAGGCTTTTCCCACTGCACCTAAGGGATGGCTGGGAGAAAGTGTTTGGAGGAAAATGAGCAGATCCTGAAGCCAAAGAGTAAGATGCTGACAGGAGGTTGTGTGAACAGGGGCAGACTTTTATAGTGTCTCCTTTTTCCATTTGAAAATAAAAACAGTTCTCAGTATTGAGGTACATCCCCTCAGCCCACAGATCAATCTGTACTTTTAAACACAAGCTTCTTGTTAAACAGCAACAATTAAAAAACAAACAAAAAAACCCCTCCCCAGCATGCCATATATTTTAATGGCACCATCCTTGACATGCAGTATGAAGGCAAATTTGTTTCCTGTCAGCCTGACTCAGCCTAATGGACTTGGAGGCTGCAGTTTTTCCACTCCTCTTAATGACTTGTTGCAATGGAGATGAGTGCTCTGCGTGCAGCAATGCCATCTTCTGGCACAGTTCCTGTGAGAAAGGGAGCCTGCTGAATAACCACTAAAAGAAAGCTCCTGTTTTGGGAAAACAGAAACTCGGACTCCACAATAAATCTCGGATTTCTCCCTACTCCGTTGCACTTGCTGTTGGGCTCTAATTGTTTGGGGGCGTGGAGCGGAGCAGTGAGAACACACACGGAGTGCTGGGGGAGCAAACTCACTCGAGTGTGTCATGTGGAGGTGTAGTAGGATGGGCTTAGGATGAAGATTTCCCACTAAATCCAACACCACTGCTTTGGGCTTTCTTTCAAAATTCACAAGGTTCGTGCTACAATATGTATTCAGAGTACAAATTTTAGACTGAATGATGAAGTCCACAGTTCTAGTCCAAAATAATACCTGAGGAGAAACAACCCTGTGGAATTCCTATTTATTGTTTGTCATTTGATACCAAAATCCCTCCCTGGGAATCAGATGCACTGCAGAGATGCTAACCTGGCCATCTCAGCCAAAACAGTTCATCCCTGCTGCTGCATCTCAGATACCACCACCACCAGTAAGACAATGACCAGTCAATTGTAGCTGATTCTTTTCTCTCTGACATTTTCGTTCTGCAACTCGTCCCAAGATCCCAAAAAAATACTTTGCAACACCCATAAAAGCACAATTTTATTTAGTCTTCACCAATGAAAAAATAATTAAAGGATTTATTTTTGTGACTGAAATCAGCTGCTCTAGTTCTCCATATATTTGTTCATTAAAAAAAGTGCCACCTTCACATGCTTTTTTTCTAAAAGAACAGCATATTTTAAATGATTATGATTTCCTGTATGAGAAAGATACTCTAGGCTGTAACTTGGAAACTGTTGGACAAAGCTCAATGCTCTGCTTTCATTTCCAATTTCTTTGATGTCTTCCATTGTTTTGCCTCCTCTTCTTTCCCACTGTCAGTTGTGTTTACCTCTTCCCTCTCCCCCATGTGTCTTTCAATTCCCACAAAAAAGGGCCTTCCCCAAATTCCCTGGATGAAAGTTATCCTCTTTTGCTAGTGCTCTAAGTTAAATGCAGCTTTTACAATGGCTCCCTCTGTGAAGACTATCACCTTCCTCAATGCTTGCAATTTACCTCTTAGCACACACAGTTTGGGGGAAAAGCAACAGAAAACATTTATTTTAGGAAAAAAAAAAAAAAGATTACCAGTTCCTTTTTAAAGAAGAATTTCATAGGGTTTGATCTTGGAAAAATATGTGAGAAATACCACCAAAACAATTCTCAGAGCAACTGAAGTCCCAGATTTCTGCTTTATAATAATAAATTAATTAGGTCCCATCAAAAGTCTTTTTTTTTTTTAAAAATCCTAACCTTTCCATTTGGGTTTCCTATGCTGATGCTCACGAAAGTCAGGTTTGTTTTAGTATCAGTTTTAAAGAACAGCTGTTTGAGCCAACTGAACTGTCTGAATCCATCAGCATCTTGGCCTGGCATGACTCAAAGCTGTGCCCCGACAGAAAACACCTCCCAGTCTACACTGCTAAAGCATTAGAAGGAAATGAGAGGAAGAAATGCAGCTTTGCAGCCACCAGAACTGCTCGAGGAGATGCCTGAATTATTTGAACTACATTAAAGTTGCAACATGAGTCAAGTCTTTAGAGAATCCATACGGGAAAAACACTGTGTGAAATGAATTCTTAGGTGTCTTAATAAAGAGAAAGCTCAAAGTAAACTGTTGCCCACAAAAAGTGTGCCTAGAGACTCTTGTTCCCATTAGACCAAGGCCAGGAGTTACAAATGCGCTCTGTTCTCTCAGCAGTTCTTGCTGGTTGATAATAATCCGCTTTCAGAAATTTTATCTTTCATCTTTCGCAGTATCGAGCATTTCCAGAGGAAAATGCTTTGATCAAGCTCTCTGCTGATATTCCAACTGAAAGAGGGAATGCATGTATGGAGGCCTGGCCTACAGTTCAAGTGCATTTTTCCAAAACTGTTTTGATTTATCTGATAAGCCACTTAAGAGCCAGCCTATAAAAAAACAGTCAGGCAGGCACTTCCAAGAAAACAACGCTATTACTGGAAGTATCTTCTGTTAAATAGAGCTTACCCTCTGGACACATTTACATAACAACCACTAACAGTGGTCTAACATATGTGGTAAACAGAACAAACAGGCAACCACAGCCGCTCAAAACACGAGGCTGAAGAGCTGACACAGAGAGATTTGGGTTTAAGGCCCTTTCAGCCAAGCATTCTGTTTGCTTCTTCCTCTGGGGGGGGAGATCAGTCATTCAAAGGAGCATTCCTTGGGACTTGCTGCCCAAATTCTCAGTCACCGTCTAATTTTGCTTTTTAAGAGTAAGAGAATGCTCAGGTTTTGCAATCCTCAAGCAATACAGCAAATGTCCAGCAAACACATAAAAGCTGTAGAATAAGCAGCGTTCCCGCTGGGTGACTGACATGAGAACAGTGCTACTGATGTTCTGGAAGCTGCATATTTAGTTTTACTATAAAACTATAAATTACCAGCCTAAAGGTGCTTCTCTGTACTCCTGCATACTCTACCAGGATGAAAAGCCCCTTTTTTTTTTTTAATCTTCCCCTTCCATCTCACAAGCAGCACACTGAAGCTAACCATGCTTCTGATACAACTGTGCCTGCAAACAGCTGATAATCCAGCAGGGAGATTCCAGAGGTGAGGATACAAACCGGTGCAGATGGATACAAACACCCAGGTGAAGATGTTTGAAAGCAAAAGCTATATTCTTCCCTCAGCTCTAGCAATTTTCCTCAGTGTGAGCAAACAGCAGCCTACCTGACAACTTTTTGCAAGAGAGATGTGAAAGATCTGGTCTCCAATAGCTGTAAATTCAACCTCTCTCGAGATTAAAAAAGCAACAACAATGAAGAAAATGCTGCTAATTTCAAGATCTCATTGTCTGAGTAGTCTTCTTGTACAGGTTTAATGGACCCAAGCTTTGCTGGCTCTGGTAAACCTACAGCAAACAAACACTTCTCTTCCCACAGAGATGGCCAATATATGAAAAAGCTTAGGAAATACAAACAAATCGAATTAAAAAGCACTTAGGGCCAAATGTAATAATTCCGCAGACGGGTAGCTGAATGTGGTGGGGGTTTTTTTCCTACCGACTTCTCTCTTCAGAGACTGTCCAACTACACAAACAAGGTTATCTTACACTTGTGCTTAGAGGGTTCTTCACCCACTGAAGAGGTTTAACTACAGTCCTGCCTCTGCAAGGGCATTTAAAAAACCCAAGGAAGGCACAGAGGACAATCTGTGGCACACAAACACAACTGTACACAGGATATCTGAAATGTGTACGCTGTTCAAATATTTGGCTTGTTATATGACTTTTCTTCTGAAGTTCGTGCATCTGGGTAAACACAAGCATTTCCCATGTCTACTGGTGTCCAAATTCCTCACAAGCAATCCCAACAATGTAAATTTGGAATCAGAAGTGAAATATTTGTCTTGTCAACTAACACACACCAGTAACCCCTTTTCAATAGTGTTTGTGTCTGGCAACACAGTCAAATACTGGGCTCTGGTGACAACACCAAGCAGGGGGGTTTGTTTGGGGTTTTTCTTTAAATGGGTTTTCTCCTGTATTCAGAGTAACACCAGTTGTCTTTAACCTCTGCAGTTTTAAAATGAAGTACACCAAAAGAACACAACTCCGTGGAGCTTACATTTGGGGTTACAGGTGACATAGCTACTGCTCTCCACCACATTTCAGAGCTGGTTTGGACACTGTTCTCTTTGGAGCAGCAGCTCAATGCCAGCTGAGCAGAGCAGCTGTCAGGTAAAACAGGATTACTGAATGTGCCTTTTTCAAGGAGACAGGAGTGTTCATCAGGCAGGGAGTCACGACTGATGACAACTCATCTCAAAAACCCGAGACTTCTTAAAACTTCTTAAAGACGCTGATCTTGCCCTTAAAAAAGTTACATTTGCTGTATTCCCTGGGGTGGGTGATACAAACAGAAAGTTGCCTAAACCAAGACAAAAGTTAACCTCACCCATGACCTGCAACATTTCATTTAGGCTTAGAGAAGATTCCCATCTTTCCTGATTCCTTCTTTCCACCTGTTCTGGTCACCAGTGTAAAGTTTTCACATGAGTTTTCCAGCTTCACAGCAGAAAGAGAAAATCTCTTCAGCCTAATGACTGATGGGATGTAAGCAATAAACATCTAGATGCAAGGCTGCTTTCGCTTTTGGCAGAATATAATCTTCAACAGAGACACTTAACTACAATCAAGGGCTACATTGTATCCCCAGTTAGTTTTGCACAGGTTCTCCATCCACAGGAGGGATAGAAAACCAACACAAAACACTAAGTGCGAACCCTTCTTCAGTATTTAGATGTTAGAAGAGAAAGATTTCTCCACATTCAAACTGATTTTTATGTGTGTGTTTATGTTGCTCTAGATTTGATAGCTACATTGCATAAAAATTACTTTAATTATGCATTAAATGGGCCCTGAGTGAAATACATAGTCATTAACATAATTAAAAATGCAATAGAAATGTTGCCTTTTATAGTTATTCCATGGCTTCCACCAGATCTTAAGTATAAAAAAAGTCAATGGCTCAGCTGTCATAATCTATGTTACCATGGTAAGTGTTCTGCCATACATAATTCCATCTGCCTACAAACAGGGACCAAAAATACATATTTGTGTCACCTCTAAAGGAGAAGATGTCATTTTTCACTCCTATATCAAAGAAAACACATTTACCTTGGTAACTGTGTTTAGGTTGGGATTACTTTATGGCAACTACAGTCATTATGCCAACTACAATTAAGAGTTTAAGACAAAGACTCTGGACATCACCCACTTATAGTGAAAAATTTTTACTCTGTTTTCTCAATAGTTACTTTTCCTGCTCTAATCCTTTCAGCTTTCTACAATGTGAAAAAGTCTCTTTAGAATGTACCTTAAGCCAGTATTTTCCTATTTGTTTCTTCCAGATGAGTGTATCATTGTACGCTACTCTTTCCACTTCACTGGAAAAATAAGTCTAGAGGGTTCACTGCAATTTCTTTGTATGAAGTAGGAAGTCTTTGGTACACATGCTGCCTATGAGATCTTGAAAAACATGTATTAGCAAAGCAAAGGAACAGACATCATGTAAACCTTCGATTACCCTTCAACAAAAAGCATTATGCTCTTTGGAATAAGGCTTGATACAGCCTTTTTTTACAACAGGGTATATTCTACAGGGGAGCAACTGTTTTAAGTAGTCAGCTTCAGAACATTTATTACTACAAAATAACTTCTCCTGGGAATTGTTCACAAAGATACTACACATTCTGCAACAACGAGCCACTCTGTGCACTTACAAATTAGTTCTTTGGCTTGTAGGTACAAGCCTTAGAAATTCCATTTAAAGTCCAGCTGATCTACAAATCAAGCCAAAATGGGTAGTGGTGCAACATAAGCTCACATCACTTATTCCAAATAACCATTGGGTTAACCAGCTTGTGCACTCCACAAGTAGAACTCAACTAAAAAGGATTAACAACCTGTTCTTTATGCAGACCTAAATTCACTGCCCTTAAGTGACTTTTGCAGAAGCAAGACAGGCTAATAAGGGATTTCAAGCTGTAGCTGAAACTAAGGTGAGCAACTCCCTCAATTCCTTGTTGAATTGCAGCAGGACTGGGTAGATAATTCCTTTTATGCTCTGGGCTTGGTTTGTCATAGCAACAGTGTTGTAGGAAGCTGGAGAGTTCACCAGGAGCTTGTTTTTACAGAACGTGGCATTTCTAGTATTTCAAATTGATCGATCGTAATTAGGATCAGAGTTCCTGTGACATTCTATTAATAATCTCAAAACCCCTGTGATGCTGTTGCTCAGCAATTTTCTGTGACTGGAAGGAATGTCTAACCTGCAAAACCCTGATGAAAAGGGAAAAGGAAGAAAAATAAACCAGAGATGCAATGCACCCATACCTTCAGGGCAAACTGTTACAGGGAAGGGATGGGTATTGTTGCATTACTGCTGCATGTGGGTGATGCACCTCCAACAATCAATGCCAGAGCTCCCACAGGCACTACACAAATTAAAGCTCCATGGAACAACAGGAGTAGAGACTGTCTCTCTCCTCAAAGGACAGATCTTTTGAGAGGTTTAAATAACTTCACATTACCAAACAATAAAAAGGCAAGCAACTGCCCTTCATATATGTGGAAGGCAGCTCCAGGTAAAGGTCTATGTCTACGTGCACTCCTCCAGAACAGGCACAGCAAGAAGCAGAGTGACAGGTGCAGAGAATACCAAACTATGTTTAGTTGCAGCAAAGGCTGTGTCAGGTCACATTACAGATAACCAGAGCTTTCAGCCACCCCCAGCACCACGGATGTAGATGCCAAGGTTTGCCCCTCAAGCTCTATGTCAAATCATGAGTAATCTGGTGGGTTTAAAAATACCAGAGCAAAGGAGACCTCGGTTTTGTCAAGTAAAGAGTTTCACCCAGGGAGCTGTGATAGCTTAGTTCAAACATGTGTGCCAAGACCAGAAATAACTAAATTACCTGCCAGGAGCAGTGTTAGTCTGGGCAATAAGAGGTTATCACTCATTAGCCCATGTTGAGTAAGTAATTGATTAAGTAATTTCATATTATAAAAATAGAGCATCAATCCATTTTCTACAGTGCCTGCCCGTCCTACCAAATCTTACCACCACATCCATAACGTGTCAGACAAAATGCTTTTTATATAGATTTCATACACATTTGCTTTACTAAATATAGACTCTGTTCTTGGAGCTGAACAAATGGAAGGGGAACTAGCAGCCTCTGGAGCCAGCAGGAGTTTTGCAGAGGTACTTTTACTTCTAAATATTTATGCCCAATCCTTCTGGCTCACTACTTGCTAAGTCACTACTCTGACTTAAGATAATCTGTTCTTCTTGCCCCCCTTTTAATGAACAAATTATTTTCTGCAACTGCATCCTTAGAATTTCACAATTCCCATAAAACAACTACTGAAAGTCAAGTTTATTATTTTGGGGTTTTCATTGTTTCAGTAAGTGATCCAATGGGATGATTAATATACAGCAATGAACATAAAATTCCCCCTTTAATGGTGAAATGACACTTAGTATTCCTATAACAGGGATAAGACAAGTGCTTAAATAGCAGGAATGTTGGCTCTTGCTCCAAAGACCTTTCTAAGACCGTTCTGACTGTTTGCAAACAAATACACAAGAAGATCTGAACTGGCAACTCAAACGAGCCATTCCAAAACTTCCAGCCTCAGAACTGCACATGGCTCACACAAGGTTTGGACCCAGCAGGGGCACAGTCTAATTCCCATTGTTTCCAGCACATTGCGGCCCTTGGGAACAGCCCGTTCCTGCTCTCTGTAAAGTGTGAAGGTTGTGCTGACACTTGCTTGGGATGGGCAGTAAAAATAGGACTGCAATGGCATCTTTTCATCAATTGTTGTCACCTGACAAATCATGTGTGCTCCTGGTCCCTGACAAGGGAACAAAGTTGGAAAATTCCAACCAGAAAAAGAGGAGTGTCAGCACTATTTTATGGTTTTCAGGTGTATTCCAACATTGTCC
>NW_020933137.1:0-17160 GCF_003984885.1 Neopelma chrysocephalum | reverse complement strand
GAGGGGGGCCCCCTGCCCACACCACAAAATGGCGGAGGGGGGGCCCCTGAACCAAGTGGCATCCCCAGCTGGGACTTGTTGTAATAAAACCACAAAGCTTTGGTCTATAAAGCACAAAATCTTAGCATCAAAAGAGCCATAAGTCAGCCTTCAATAATGTTATTGAGTATAAATCTTGTAAGGGAGGGAGTACACCAGAAAAAAGAAAAAAAAAAGGGGGGGAGAAAAGGAAAAAAGATGAGGGGAAAGGAGGGGAAGAAAAAGAAAATTTATAAAGAAGCAAGGCAAAACCAGAAAAAGTGGGCAAAAAGCACAGGGGGAAAAAAAGGCAGAAAAAGTGGGCAAAAACGGCAGGGGGGAAAAAAGGCAGGAAAAGTGGGCAAAAACGGCAGGGGGGAAAAAAGGCAGGAAAAGTGGGCAAAAACTGCAGGGAAAAAAAGGCAGAAAAAAAGATTAAAAAAACAAAAGTTTAAAGAATAAGAAAGTCAAACTAAAACAAAAAAACTCCCTGCAAACCAGTACTGCCCCCCCACAAAAAACTCCAACAGATTAAAGCCTCACACACAAAAAATAACCCCACAAAAAACCCCAGAAAGCCTTCCAAGAAACTCCCCAAGAAAACACCTCACAAAAAACTCCACAAGAACCACAGCACCTCACAAACAGAAATACTGCAGAACCGTCTCACGAACCAGCAGCAAATTACAATCATCACCTTAAGCATCTCTATTAAAAAGACACATAAAACCCCCAAATAGTTAAAAGTAAACCAAGCCCTTACCTGCATGCATTCCAGCAGCATTCCCACAGCCCCACTGAGGCAGCACCTTCTGCTCCCCTGCTTTTATTGTACCTTCCACCATAGGTACATCTCCTCAGCCTGATGAACATGTCTCCATGACATAAATTACCAAGGATGGGTATTAATGTTACACAGCAGATTTTTATTATGGAGAAATTTTGTTACTTTTTACAAAAGCCCCACTATGTCCCCAGGTGCCAGGAGAACTTTGCCTAGAGCTGGAACTGCACCTTTAATCTCTGCCTGCAAAATACCTTCACTTTCCAAAATTACCAATTCCCTCGTGTTAATAGTGGGCTTAAAATCAAAAAATTGGAAGAAGTGTATTTGTTATCCTACAGCATGTTATCATATATTGCAATTCTATTCCTAATTATGCAATCACTTCAGCTTTTATTTTCCAGGACCCAATTCAGTGCATAGGACAGACACAGAGGGGGACAGAATTAAGATTACACAGCCCTTAATTCTATTAGTTTGTAACTACTCAGTGCTTCATTTTGCAACCCAAATAACACTGTAGCACAGTAATTTTTATATGCAATCTAGACACACGTAGTCATTTATGCACTAACTGTAATTACTCTTTCCTACATTAGTCTACATCTATTATGCAGCAGGTTCATTATGTTTTATATTTCATCATTTCAATTCAGGGAGAAGACATTTTCTAGCACCATTTTCCCTTTGATATGGCAGACAGAGTTCACTGGAATAGAAGTGTTCTAAGTGAATGCTTCACTATGCTGATTTTTCAAGTCATTCTAGTTCTGAACAAATTACTTCTAATCCTTTATAGTGGCAGAAGGTAAAATTAAAAACAAGCTCGAATCAAATTAAAGTTCAAAGAAACCCTGGAAATGGGGAAATTAAACCAATGTAATTTATGAAATTATGGAAGTAGAATGAGTGCTGGCTAAGAGGTGAAGGCAAACATTGTGTTGTCCAAAGCAAGGCATCTGCCTAAATCATCCATGGAAGAGAAGCTGAAAATATCCTTAAATCCTGACAACTCTTAGTAGAAGACAAAGAACATCCTGCAGTAGGAAAAAACCTCAGCAGTGGGTTAGAAAAGGCAGGAACAAAGCACAGCAGCAGCATATGAATAGTCAGTGGTATGAATTGTCCAGAAGGTAACCTCTAATATCAGTGGGACAGAAGTTTAAGGGGAAAAAAAAGTGTAAAACAGAGTATAAAAGAGGCAAAATCCAGTAGAGTTAGGGAGAAACTTTTTGAGGAAAGCAAATAAGAAAAAGAAAACTGGTTGCTGCAGTCCCACACACACAGTTGAAGTGTCTAACAGACTTCTGTCAAGCCCTAGGAGCAGACCTCATATCAACTAAACATTTCCAAACTGACTGGCTGGAAAACTGTAGGATTTGAGATGAAGTAGATGGATTCACAGCACAGAACTTCTCTGCCACAGAAACATCCCCGGAGAAGCAGGATGGCAGGAGCTCTGTTCTGCATCTTCCCACATCCACACCGGCACTCCTCATCTGAGCACCATGGGCTTCTCTCTCCACTGATGCTTCTTAGTCCAAGCCGTGAGTTTGGAATCCCAGAAACCTTCCCATACTTGGGGATTTCCAAATATGTCCAACCACATTTCAGGGTTTAAAAAAAAAAAAAATAAAAAAAGCTTGAATGGGAAAAGGAGGATATCCACTTCCAGGCATCATTTTAGACAGGTGTCTTAGCAAAAGAAAATTAGATGGGATAAAGGGATTTCAGGGGGATCAATAATGCCATGACAGCTGTACGTTGCTCGGTGATAAGGAACTTTACCTGAGATCAGTTAAATGGCTGTAAAAGACACTCCTGCACACTTTCTCTCTGTGTCAGATAATGGGTTAGGATCATTAATTTATTCCTGCATGCTCAGAGGTGCAGTGGGATAGCAGTACCTGAGTGCCACGATGCTCCAACAGAGAACATCTGGCTATTTAGTTTGCAAAGTTCATTAAAGTGGCTTTATTTTTTAATGTGAGAAGTGTTTAGATTTCCTTTTGACAAGTGCAGCATTGGCAACTGGGAGGAAAAAATGTGGAAATAACTCACGTGACTACTAACAAAAGAAACAACTTCCAAACACAATGGTCTCCACGGTGTAATTTACAACAGCTTGGCTTTTTGTTTGGTATATTTTTAATCTTTACATAACAAATGTCACTGGTATCTTGACCGCAGTACCTTAAGCACAACTTAAATGGAACAACCCAGGTGTTTAAGGGAAAATACAGTTCTGCCTGGAACAGGTTAACAGAAGCAAATAAGAGCCTCGGTTCTGCAAGCGCCCCCCAAATATATATTTAATACAAGGACAATTTCAGAGATCTCTTAAATGAAAGACATAATAAAAACATATACATAAAAAAATACAACTTTGGTTCAAGCACCTTCCTCAATGAGTTTCGCACTCAAGCTGCAAGACAGGACTAAGCTGAAGGATCTCCCAGAAGTTCCAGTGTAGCAGGAATTCAGCACGTTGCTGACTTCAGGTTTCATTCAGTGTTATCACAAAAGCGTGTTGTGATAACAAAAGTCACTACAAATGGTTACAGGCAAATGTGTTCACTTCCCTTTTGTGTTTTACTCTTCTTCCCTCCTAAGGATGCAAGAGGTGCTTGGTAAAGTGGGAGACTGCTGGGGATTTATGGGAAAAACAGATTGACTTCAGCCACTGTTGTGTTCTTTACCTTGGTCTGGAGCGGCTTTTTGGGAATTTATTCACGGAGTTTTCCACTCCTGTGAAGGTCACCCAATAAGCTGCGTGTGTGAGGTCTTCTTGAAGGGCAGCAAAAACTCAAATAAATAAATCCAAATAAATACCCCACTCTACCCCAACCGTAGTTCAGGAACATGCCTGATGAGTCATTCCTTTCTAAATGCAATTAAAAATAATTCTAAACATAGAGCGGACAAAACACAGAGGAAGACAGTAAAACAACTGTAGTAGTCAATTTTTTAATGAGTGATTTCTGCCTACTAATTCAGGATATTACACTGTCATGTCTCTTCCTCATGTAAAATGAATAACCCTGCGAGAAGTCAATTCAGAACGCTCCAGAGAGCGCTGGATGTGCAGCCACCAAAAAAACTCATGTTTCCCAGATCCTGAGGAATGATCCAAAGCTCTCCAACAAGGAGGATCATGGCAGGGAGCTGTCACTGCTCGGAAGGATCCTGCCTAACTGGTTCCAGTAAGCACATGGAATAAGTTATATGCAAAGGCAGCTTTGGTGAGGATCCTCAGTGCTTGGGGTCTTCATCCCCAACCCTTTCCTCTGCTACCTGGAACTTCTTTTCCATACCCAACACTCTTCACCTGTCCTGCTGATACTGCTGATCACACCTACCGAAGGTTGCAATAAACTGGAGAGATTTTTTTGCTTCTGGCTTCCAGCAGGGAAGGGAACAGGAAGTGCCAAAATACGTGGGGGTGAGGGGGCAGCTGTTCTTGTGCCATTTCCAGCCGGGGTCAGAAGCAAACCCACACAAAAGACCTTTTTGCTGAAGCTGCCCAGCCCAAACTTCCGGCATGTAAGGGCACTGACAAGTTTAAATATTCCCCCAAACTCTCAGATGTCTGTCCCAACTCCAGGCCCGGGGGATTTCCTCATCAACGGTACTACCAGTGAAAATAGAAGAGAGGGGGAAAAGAAAAAAGAGCAGGATGGGATTTATATTTGGATTTATGTTTGAGTACATACACACTATGCTAATCTGATTACTCACCGGGAATCCTTCTTTACAACAGCTTTTCCTTGATTAATCTTTTTTTCTTTATTAATAATCACCATAACATTACAGCCTTAGCAGAAAAGAGCAAGCTGAACACACCAGCACCGCATCCCTCCATTTCTGCCTCTCCCCCATTTTCAGGAGGCACGAACCCCACGGACACCCAGCAGCTCGGCCTTGCCAGGTCGAGAACGCCCAACAACTCCCGCGCCCAACTTCACCATTGCAAATGTAAATTAATGCAGCAGCCGCCGCAAAAGCCGAAGCTCTCTCCTTACTCGGGGAAGCGAGACGCGAGCGGAAAAGTGCGTTGCATGCAGCAAAGAGCCTCCTGGAAATTGCTGCATTACGTTAATTAAGATTTTATTCATGCCTTTGGCCCCGCTGTGCCACCGCGGTGATGCAGCACGACACGCGCGGCGCTGCACCACCGGGAACTCGCACACGCGTGTGCACACGCTCTCCGCCCTGCGTGTGGCTGCGCGGGCACACCTGCACAGGTGCCGCCTGGGACGATTTCGAGGCGGAGATAGGATTTTGGGTTATTTTACCGACTTTTTATTGTTATTATTGAATAGAATAGAAACCATCCATCCATCGCTCCATCATCCACCTGCCCTCCGACGCGCTTCGGGGCCGCTCGCATCCCTGTGTCCCGCCCTTCCCCGCGGGCTCCGTGCCCCCCCCCCGCCCTCTCTCTCTCTCCAGGGGGGTGGATCCCGCGGGCCGCCCCCCAGCCCCGCGGCGGGGATCCCCCCCGGCCCCGCCGCCCGCGCAGGGGAGCACCCACCTGGCGAAGGCGCGGCGGGCCGGCGGGGGGCGAGGGGCCGCCTCCCGGCGCGGGGGGCGCGGGCGAAGCCATCTTCGGCTCCTTCCCGCCGCCGCCCGCCTCCTCTCAGCCCCCCGCGGCCGCCACCATGCCGGGGACCCGCGGGTGACCTTCCCGGGGGCGGCCGCCGCCGCCGCCGCTGCTGCAGCGCGGGTGGGTGGGTGTGCGGTGGGTGGGTGGGTGCGGGAGGCAGCGGCCGCGCTGCCGATGAGCTCACACGGACAGATCGGCGGCTGCCGGCGGGCGGCGCGGGCGGAGGACCCGCCTCGTCCTCCCCCGCACACGCACACACACACACGGTACATCCCACCCGTGCTCGCACACCCCTCCTTCTTCCTTCACGCCTGGCCGCGACCCCTCCACACGCACACACCCCACGCGTGTGCCCTCAGCCGGAGCATCCCCTGCTGCTGCTGCTGCTGAACCCGCGGGGGGTTTTTGTTTTCACACCTTCCCCTGCGGCTCCAAGTGTCAAAATACAGGGGTAAACCCGCGGCTTAGGGATGTAGAGAAACAAGGGATGTTTCCAGGTGCGATTATCCTTATATCCCACTCTGTGCTCACACCCACACGCGGGGGTTTCAGTCCCTGAGCGCCTTCTGGCCATTGCCTGGGTGGAACACGGTTCTTCCCTGCTGCCTACATTCAGATATGTTAGGGTCACGGGGAACCCTATACTCAGAGAGCCTGATCTCCCGTGTAAGACAGGAATTTCTGGGAATACAGTTTCCCTCAGAAACAAAGCCCAAACAGCTGGTGGAGCTACAATAAACACAGCAGAAAGGTGCTTTGAAAGCGCTGAGTTAAAATGAATCCATTCCATTCCCAGGCAAGGGGTTCCCATGCTTAATGACACTAATTTAGCTCAATTTTAGCCACAGGAGCTCACTACACCACTCCCTGCCTTCCTGCCCAAGGAAACCTTCACTCACTCCTGTTTTAAGTGTGGCACCATCTCACAAATCTTCACCAAAATCCCTGTCTCCTTACACAGCGATCTGCTATTAAAACAAATGACCCCCTTATTCAGCAGAGAACGAGTTTGCTGCTTCACTCGAATTCCCTTCCAAAAATAGTTCTGTTCTTTAACACGAGGTGTAGCAAAGCCGTTAATCAACATTATTCCTCTGCAAAATTCCGACTGATGCCCTGCCCTGGACTCCAGAGCCTGTCCCAGTCCGTGTCATGCCATCAGCCCTCCCCGCATCCAAGTGCCATGAGCTAAAAGCAGCCTCGGGAAGCACACGCTGCAAAGTCACCAGAGTTCCTAGTGCATTAGGGAGATGCTAAATTTAGCCTACCTGCTAATTAATTTAGAAACTACTTAGTTGCGTTTGCGCCGGGATTTAGCCAATACCTTTAGCCCCACCTCCAGCTCCGTGTCCCTGCATCCCTCCCTCCCCTGCTGACGCTTTTGGCAGCTTTTTGGAACACCTGGCATGTCTTTTGCTGAACAAGAGCCACCGGCTGTTTGATGGGAAAGCACCGTTATTCCTCACTTGTGGAACACTACAGGTGTAGAGGATGTTTTTCCAAACCCGTACAACAGAGAGCTTTCATCCTGCTCCCTTCTATTTGTTCCAGTGCCACTCTCCATGTCCTGGTACTTCCAGGAGGAACATCTGTCCAGGTCACCTCTGTCACACAAGGGCATGTCCCTTCCTTGGATCCCACCACCGTGCCTTGTGCACAACCAATAGGTTTATTCCTGGGAAGTACCAGCACAATTCCAGCCTGCTGCAGGCTGGCAACACAGCTCAGGAACTCCAGGGCCACAGATAGACTGGATGGATCTGGATGAGGAGGAGGGCTGAGAAAGAATAACAACTGATAGCAGGTTGTGGGAAATGGAGATTTAGTCATTGAGAAGGCTGGATCAGACGGAATCAGTGGAAAACTAAGACCCAGGTGAGAGGGAAACAGTGCTCTGGCCATGAGCAAGTCTTCCATATTTAAAGGTGATATTGGAGCGGGGCTCCCAGGAAACCTTGGGATGCTGTTCCTGCTCACATTTAGAATGAGGTTTCCCTCCTGTTTTCTTGCAAATCTATTTTACCATTTATCTCCAAAATAATGAGGCTTTTTCACTCCTTTCTTACCTCCCAAGCCTCTGCCAGGTGAAGGGCTTCCCTCACTTCTGGTGCCCAGGCACAGCCCATTCCAAGAGTGGAGCTGCTGAAGGAAATCAAGGACATAATAAAATTCCCAGGGATTCCTAGGACGCTAAGCTAGTACAGAGAAGCTCCAGCTCTGAATGGCCTCAACAGGAGCAGACTATCTCCTCTCCTGTCCCCACTGAGGCTGCTGGAATGCCGTGTGTCCAAGCCCTGCTTGGAGCTCTGTGCCAGCAGGAGCTGCGGATGGTGCTGGAAGAGGAGTGCAAAGAGAAGCAGAAGGGAAAAATCTGTCTGAAAATGAGATGCAGTGCAGAGTGGCTGCAATTCTCAGGACTGCCTAAGGGACTTGGATGACAAATTCCTACTTAATTGGGCATTATAATTTCCTAGGCATCCTTGAAAACCTCTGCCAAGGCTTACCAATTTCCATGTCCAGCTTTGGGGAGCAGCCTGTTCTCTCCCAGCCCACAGTACAAGCTTCACCTTAGCGAAGAAAAGCAGTTTTCTGCTCCAAGTATTTAGCTTTTGTGATGAGAACATCTCTTTCTTAGCCACCCTTTTGCCCCCAGTGATATTCTCTCTATATTTTGATATTAATGTTTTTCTTATTGATATCTGCAGGTCCCGGATTAAAGTGCATTCCTGCTAAACAGACCTCCAGCCTTATTCCCACCACTTAATGTACTCTCTGCTGTGCCTGGGAGTTACAATCCCCCCTTGGCACAGCTTTGCCCTTTCGCCTGCTTTTTCACTTGGGCAGTGATTTTACACTCCAGTTCCTTTTGGATGAACAGCCTGTAAGATGCACAGAACCGGTTTTCCCGCTGAAATATTTCTAGTCTCGGGCTCTAAGCACTCTACTGTGATCCTCTGAGCAGGCTCAAGGTTTCTTGAGGGATATTATTCCTGGGCATCAATACCAGAGGACAGGTTATTTTGACTTTGTGCCTGACGTGAGGACCACGAGTTCCTCCCTGCTGATGCCATTCAGGAGGTCAGTGCTCCGGCATCAGAACGATCAGCAGAGAATTAACAGCTGGGTAACAGATAAATGAGTTCATCCTCGTCTATGCGAGGGGAATGATGCTTTGTGACACCTACAGATCATCTGCAGATCGAATTTGCAGAGTGCTGCAGCAAACAGCGGCATGGCTGCTGCTTCTTGCCCTGCCTTCTCATTTTACAGCAACAACCCCCTCGGATAAGAGCCCTGCTCTTATACTGCTAAACACGACCGGCGAAGGGCTGAGCTGGGTTAATGCGTATTGCTCCGTTCCTTTAAAACACCCGAATCCATAGTTTCCCGAGGTTCCCGAGTGCCAGGCTGCAGGATGCCGGCGGTGGCTGATGCCCGGCAGCTCTGCAGCGCGGGCACGCAATGCGATGCGCCGCCTCCCCTCGGGAAATCATCCGGTGCGGGCGGCGTTGGAGAAGAAGTGCTGCCCGCAGACAGGTCTGCACACAAAAGCGGGAGCACCATGGAAACTGCCGGAGAACAAAGGAGACGCACAAAGCCGTGCCGGGACCTGCGAGAAATGTCCGAAATACTTCTCTGTGCCTCAGCCCCCACCGCGCCAAACTCAGCTATGACCGCCCAGGGATTTCAGCGGGGTCAGGGTTTCGCTGCCTCACCCTCTGATACAAAAAAATTGGGAATCGTGACAAGCAGATTTTGCAGAGAATTGTGTTTTCCATCTCCAAGGTGATGGTGTAAAGTAGGGCAGCCTGCGGGGAATACACAGAAAAAGCATTTACTCCTCAGCAAGGACTGGAAAAGAGCCTACTAGAAGGGATAAAAAGTAGGAGTTAAAAGACATGCTTTGCACTCCAGAGACTCAGGGGCTGTTTGAGGCAACTTTCAGTGTCTCTTTATCCACTTTTTTTCCCTCTTCCCTGGGTGCCAACTGCTGCTGCTGCTGGAGGTGAGTGCCGAGCTCAAGGAAACCTCAGTCCCACTGGGTATATGGCTGCTTTGATTAGTTCTTCCTTTTAACATCTGCTGTTAAAGCAAATTAGATGAAGATTTGGCTGAGACAACTGCACGGAGTGTTAGCAGCACATTCCAGCTCAGAGAGCCCACACTGTACCCTTTTCCTTAGTGGTTGTAGCAGACCCTCCAGCAGGATTTGGACTGTACTGGCAGGAGGCTGACACAGCGTGCCCAACACACATCTCCTTACATTCAGGAACAGCTGAAACATGGTGTAACAGCAGTTTTGGGGCTGGGACTTCTGCTGGATAACAACAGTATTTACTCCTACGTGGTATTTAGTTACATTTTGATGCCCCTGATAAGCACCAGGAAACAACCTCTAGCAATTCCCACAGTGCTTGTAAGGATGTCAGAAAGCCATGGCGTGACACTGCCAGTTCTTTTTCCTCCTCAGTGGCTCCAAGTCTCGGTGACAGATGAATACAAAACAGATGGGATGGTGGCAGAACCTCATCAGATGGACCTGATGGGCCTCAAGCTGCCCGTGCTATGGCATAGATTAGTGTCATGTAATGCTGGGCTTTGTATTTTGATATTGAAAGCCATGCAGTGGCTTCAATCTTGGGTCTTGTCCTGTCCTTATGTCAGGATCCTCATTTTGATTTTCTGTAAAAGATAGATTTGGGAAGCTGTATCTTCCTTTCTGTGTATCAGCTTTCTGTGCTAAGCTTTGAAACAGCAAAAGAGGCTTTTCTACTCTGGGAAAAGGCCTTTTGAGTTGCTGCATTTAAAAACCAGACCAAAAACTCTAATTCGGTCCAAACCAAGTATTTGGTCTCACTAGATTTCTGTCATGTGTGCTTCTCAGATTGCTGTTATCTCCCATGTATTTAACAGCCATACCAATTTAGAAATATCTTTATTTGGCCATAGCAACACATCTGACACGTTTAGTCTGAGAGATCCCTGCGAGCTCGTCTCTGAGCATCCACAGCAGAGCCATGGCACTGAAAAAATAACATCTTTTCCTTCTGACATAATTGCTCCTTGCCTTTTCCACAGCACACACGGGATGTTCCCAAGGGACACTGCAGTCACACTACCCAGTCAGCTTGCTGAGGCCAAGAATATTAGTCATGCTCTCCATGACCCTGCAGCCCCCCCAAAAGGGTCTGTCCTGACTCTGCACAGAGCCACCAGGTCACTCTCTCCATCACAACTGGCTCAGGAAACATCTTGGTGAATGCCAAAAAACTGGGAAGCTCCTCTCATTGGGAAGCAGAGCTACTTGGTCAAAGTGATGTTGTCTGATGGGTTTGGCAGATCAGTCCCTCTCAGGACGTTCCTGGTCTGGCTTCAGGCATGATGCAAACCCAGGAGAACAGCTCCCCTGCGGTACCTTGTCACTTCTGATCCCCATCACGGCTAAAACCAGACAGTCCTGAGACACGAGGAAAAAAAAATTGTTTTCAAAATTAACCCCTTGAACCTGGGTCAGGACCTCTCTGGATGAGGCAGCCACGGAGATTTGGAAAGGTGGTGATGGCCCGTGTCAGAACCACCGTGGTGAGACAGGTTGATTAACATCTGCCCACGCAGCAGGACACACTGTCTGCCATCCAGCAGCCTTCCCTCTGGGAGAGTGGAGAGAAACAACATTTTCTGGGCAAGCAAGCTGTCTTTCCAGCACAGCATGCCAGGAGAACATTACAGAAAACATTCCCTTTCTCCCAGCCTTGCCCACCACCAATTTCAGCAGGAATACCTCCATTTCCCCCCATAAACTGCCATCTCACATCCAAAGTTCTTGTCTCATATACAATGTGACCACACAGAGCATTAGCTCTCATAGCCATGACTCCTCATTATGGAATCTCCTGCCATCCCTTTCCAACAACAGCTCCTCAGGAAGCTCCCTGAGGAAGGACTCACTCTTCTGCATGCACCATTCAGCTACCAGTTGCTGTAATGTATTTGAATATTCCTTAAAATTGTTGCTTTTGCACAAAGGATGATTGTATATATGTAATTATATATATACAATTTAGGACAAAATTAACATGGAGTTCCCAACCAGCAAAGCAATAGAGTAGGAGTTAAGGAGAGTGGGAGACACTATCCCGCTTCCCTAAAGGCAAGATTCCAACCCAGCCACAAGCAGAGCCAAAACACTTGGATAATAAATGGAATATAAAGTACAGCACAGGAGCTGTAATCAGGACACCTGAAACAGGGGATGGTGCCAAATTCAGGCTTAAAAGCTGCAAAACAGCTCTGCGTGTGTCTCCCTGCTGGAAGCTGCAGATGACCCACTCTGCCACTGCAGCTGTACCTATATATAGTTATGAGAGATTTGGCTATAAAAATACATCTATAGATACAGTGTAAGCCCAAATAGGCTACACAGCTGCATGCTTCAACACCCAAATAATTTAAAACATTTTGGCCTGATTCTAATAATATTATTCTGTTTTTTCCACCAGTGTAAGAGCGTGGCAAAGGACCTGGATAAGGAAGGTTTCAGGTATGCTCATGGTCAGGAGGTTCAAGAGAGAGTTCACCTTCAATTCCCACAGCCAGTGACAAAGAGAAAAGGAATGGGCATCAAAAGTTCAGGGAAGGAAAGGATGAATCAATAAGAATAAAAATTAATTCCCTCTCGCTTAAGTTTTTCAAGAGACTCACTGTGTTTTTTCCACAGTTCTGCTTCTACACCAAAAATCACTTCTGGTGTAAAGGCAGACCTGAACCAACAGGTCACATAAACTTTGTGCTCATGGAGAAGGTTTTCCAGGCTAAACCTTGTAAGAAGTTACCTACTGAGCACCAGACAAGATGGGCAAGGTCTGAGAGAGCAGCTGGATTCCCAAAACACTCAAACAAATACACAAAGCACCAGGTAAAACTTTTCATATCAGAACCACGTTTCAGTGTATGTGGGAAAGGAAACAAACACCAGCCACGGTGAGGGAAAACAAACCAAAAACAAAGGAGAAAATTGCACAAAGCAGGGAGGCCAAAAGGTATTCAACCGTGCCTGTGCCTGCTCCATCCATTATTCACAGGGTGGGAGAACTGGACCATCCCTTCTCCCAAGAGATGTACCTGGCTTTATCTGTGCCATCAGCCAAACAGACTGGATGCCACAGTGCCCTCAGCTTTGTGTTGTGCCCGCAGCCCAGATCGGCTGGAGCAGCTTTGCCCTCTGCTGGTCCCACGGGGCCCCTCAGCCCATCCTGGGCAGGAGCCTCTCTGTCACCCCTCGGGGCTGCCACCCCCACCCCCAGCCATCCCCAGGATGACTCCCCAGAGTGCCTTAGTCAGGGAACAGCCTTAGTTAAAAACCTGGAAAAAAAGAGTAAAACCGACCCTCTGAATTCCACGGAGCCGCAGGCCAGAGAGGTAGAAGGGGCAGTTGAACGACCTTAATTAAATCACACCACGCTGGAAGGCTTTCCCCATCCCACTCACGACTCCTGATTGCATTCCAAGTCCTTTCTTTAGCCCAAATCACCGGGATTGCACGCTGCAAGGAAACATTTGGAAACAGCATTCCTGGCAGGCAGCTACCGCTGAGGGGTGCACGGGGCCAGGGAAGAGAATCCCCACGGCAGGAATACAGGCAGCCCCTCCGCCCAGGGAGACACCCAAGGGGCCAGGGCTGCTTTGTCCCACCCCCGTACCCCTCTCCCAGTTGTTTTCCCGCTCGGATGTTTGTTTGGTTCCACTAAAAAAACGCCGTAAAAAGGCGATAAAAGCGCAGCCGACGTTTGTCCGGCACAAAACCGGTTACCCGGGCAACGGGAAGCAAAGCTCTCCCAGATTCTCCGGCTTGTTTTTCCCCTCGTTTTGCAGGGATTGGTGCGACTTGGGTGACGGCTGCATGTGCCAGGGAGGGATGAATAGGAGAGCTGGCCTGGCTCTGCTGCCAACCAACAAAAACTCGTGTGCTGCCAAGTCCCCGGAGAGCTGGCGACTTCCTCACACCCATCCACAGCGACTTGTAGGTAACTGCATTACCCCCTCACTCAGGCACATCTCAAAGTCACCCAAGCATACCTGATCTAATTACTTTTCCAGCACTGTGCAGCATTATTCCCATGATTTAATCGTGCCTGGGATCATTAGACACCATGGTACCCTTAGGAAAGCAATTATGACACTGCCCTATGTTGTTTTCAGGGGCGTGGGCAGGCAAGTGCCTTTGTCATCTGTCAGAGGGTAATTTTCTAATTTCATTTGGAGCTTCTCTAGAAAAAGATAATTTACTTACCTGCTGGCTTTCAAGGATGCCTTAAAGCCTGTTTAAACTAGTGTACTGACTACATCTTGGGGGAAAAGAAACCCCAAAACACCAGGATTGGCTGTGTAAAATAAAACAGGTAGAACAGCCTCACTCCAGGTGACAGTAAGATGAGGACAATTGAACTTCAACATTAACACAGGGTGCAAAATCAAATTTAAAAAGGTTTTTCTACACTGCAGAGGCAGGCAGGAGGGGCAAAGCATCATGTTCTGTGCTACTGAAAACCTGCAGGTCCAGGAATCCCGGGATATCAGGCAGGTGTTCCACCAAAACCAGTCCTGCTGCTGCCACGCAGAGTCTGCAACTCGTGGGAGAGAAGTAGAAATATGAGTGCTAAAAATAATATCAGATTCAGCCCCGTGCTGGGTCACAAAGAGCAAAAAAATCGATGCTGGGTTCTGCTCCAGGCAGATGGATGTGGAATGATGTTCTCTCAAAACAGTCGGGGGAGGCAGAAAAATCAGCAAAACCAAATGAGCACTCCAAGGTTAGGAATTCCTATAATTTTGCAGTATCATCCTGAATTGTTAAGTAAAAGTGTATTTCTTGGGGAAAAAAAAAAAGGGAAGAGTCACTGTGGGAAGTTCCTAGAGGTGAAATATGAATAATTTTTAGGGATGCAAGTCTTGGGAGGGTAAAACTCAATAGCTGGACTCCTCAGCATATGATGGGGAAGGATAACAGCAGCAAAAATTAACTGTCACATGCATTTAAAGATAAAAAACCACACAAACCATTCTGGCATCCTTGAGAATCCAAGGTTTTGTAAAAGCATCTAGACCATCCTCTCCGTTCCTGATTTATGAATTAAGAGCAAAAATGCTGTTATGAACTTCTTCAGGAAGTGATAAACACCGACTGTCCTTCCCTGCTGAAGCAGATTGCTGCACTAGTTTGGAAAAGGAGAAAAAGAAAACTCATGTTGAAGTGTAAGGAATTATCCTGCATAAATATGGAAAGGGACAGAAAGGGTGACTTCTGTGTGTTAAAGTCAGAAAATATTAATACAAGACCAATAACTCCCAGACTTGGGCTTTTGCAGTTCAGTTCCACTCTCCACCACACATAAAAAGTCTGAATCATTTATGAACTGAATTATTTATAACACGGATATATTTTTGACTCAAATGAACTTCAGCAGCAAAATCCCAAACATTTTACCCAGAGCAAGTTTTTGGGTTTAATTTTTTCCCCTTCACAGAAGTGGAAAAAGAAAACAAACTGTCTTTTAGCAGGATAATGAGAAAAAAACATTAATGGATCAATTCTTTTCATAGGTAGGTATGAAAATGACTTTTTATGTGTCATCAAATATCTTACCCACCTAGGATGGGAGGAGTTCAAGATTAAATAATAATAATAAATAAAAAATGCTGCGATTGGACTAAACACTTGAATATTGCAGGAGTCCACAGGGCAGTGCCTGGGTTAGTTCTTAGCCTTCCCCCACCTTTCCCCTGGGAGGAATCCCCCACACACCAATTCCAAGAACCATCAGCAAGCTCTTCCCCTCCAGCCCTTCCAGCCCTTTTGTTCGTCCCTTATCTTGCACTTTTCCCCCCTGGATTCCTGCTATCTCCAGCCTGATCGCTGCTGTTCCCTCTCCATTGAGTCGTGCTAATCCTCTCCATTCACTCCCTCCCTGCCAGCAGGGCTGAGTCACTCACAAGTGCAGCCTCGTGTAGAATTCCAGTTCTACCTTCAGGGATTTTTAAAATATTGCCAGTCTCCCATGAAATACTTGAAAGCCATTAAAATCACCTTCTTAACCTGTGAACTACCCGACTTTTAACACTTATCTGCAAATGAGAACTACTTCTGGAGCTAGAGCAACCACAGGTATCAAACAAAGATATTATTTCTTCCACCGAAGATTCTTCTAAAACAAATTAAAAAAAAAAGCTAAATTCAGTTTAGTGTGTATTTATACAAGGAAATTTTCTCCCAGACTTCTCCACGACAGAGTTCCCAACTGAAAATACAGGGAAGATTATTCTCCTGTACTTTGAAACAGTTTGATGGGCTAAAGAGAGGCCTAGAGAGGTTTATGCAGCATTACCACTTTTATTATTTATGGTGGCATAAAGCAAATGGAAGAATTAGAGATACACAGCTGAAATTTTCTCAAGCGTTTTATTTTATAACCTAGTGTATAAAACTTCAGCATACAAAAAAAAATTCCAAAAAAAAAATAATAACAGAACAACAACAACAACAACAAAAAAACAACCCCGGAAGTGAACTAAAGCAAAAATCTTGTCATACACATTTTCCAGAAAGCTTTACCTAGGAAGGCTCAGAAGCAGTAAACATTCAGCCTATTCAAAAATGGGGGTTCAGACCCATCTTCACACTTGCAGTCCGCAGAGTTCTGGCTCCAGGGGCCCGGGTTTAGTCGCTGTGAGCAGTGGTGGCTGTGGGGGCTGGTTTTTTTGGTAGGTTTGTTTGAAATACCTGCAGTTCACACTGGAAGATCATCAGTCCTGGTTAGTTGCCATCAGTGAAGTGAATGTGTTTGCTTGTCTGCTTAGTCTTCTCCAGTCTCATCCTCTCAGCCTTGGCAATCAACTGCAAACAGGGAAAACAGCACAGAAAATTAGAGAAAAGTGATATTCTTAGGATTTGATCTTCCAGTCGTGGATATATTCTTCACTGGTTTACCGAACTTCCTAAGAAAAAGCTCATCTGAGCAGCTGAGCTAAGCTGGATATCTGTCAGAAATAAATACATATGATATAAATTCAGTGTTGCCTCAGAATCATCCAAAATAAAAGTGTCTCTTCAGTTGCTTTCATTCCATCCCTTCTTCCTCCCAACATGGTCGAAGAGAACAAAATATTAATTTTAAAATCCTAAAATACAGTCTTGCACAGTAAGTAAAAACGAATCCAGTAAAAGGACAGAGTTTTTTGTTACAGATGTAGGAAAGACAAGGTTAGGCCACAAAAGGAGTGCTTCAGGAATATTGTGGCATTTTAAACAGGAAAAAAACCCCACACCTCCAGCACACCACACAGAAACCCACACACACCACTCAAGAACAACTATAAAAGCACAGAAAAACCACACACACAAATAAAAAACCCACAGAACCCCCCCCATGAATACAAACACATAAACCCACTGAAGACACACACAAAACCCACAAGCCACAAAACACACTGAAACTACAAATTCACACACAAAACCCAGAAACCCCTCAAATCTACACAGAAAAACGCACACACACAAACCACAGAAACCACAAATCAACACAAGAATCCCCAGAAAAAAGGAAAATGGAAAAGCCCCACAAACCAGCACAAAAACAGAGCTGAAGGCACATACAAACCCCACACAATCCAGCACCATGAATGCACTCAAAGGAACATACAGAACCCAACCCCCCCCAAAAAAACCCACCAAATTCTCCAAAAATAACACGAAAAA
>NW_020933136.1:0-17203 GCF_003984885.1 Neopelma chrysocephalum | reverse complement strand
GAGGGGGGCCCCCTGCCCACACCACAAAATGGCGGAGGGGGGGCCCCTGAACCAAGTGGCATCCCCAGCTGGGACTTGTTGTAATAAAACCACAAAGCTTTGGTCTATAAAGCACAAAATCTTAGCATCAAAAGAGCCATAAGTCAGCCTTCAATAATGT
The DNA here is from genome assembly GCF_003984885.1 of Neopelma chrysocephalum. NCBI lineage: Eukaryota > Metazoa > Chordata > Aves > Passeriformes > Pipridae > Neopelma > Neopelma chrysocephalum. Next base: position 17,043 of record NW_020933136.1, on the reverse strand, counting down.
TATTGAGTATAAATCTTGTAAGGGAGGGAGTACACCAGAAAAAAGAAAAAAAAAAGGGGGGGAGAAAAGGAAAAAAGATGAGGGGAAAGGAGGGGAAGAAAAAGAAAATTTATAAAGAAGCAAGGCAAAACCAGAAAAAGTGGGCAAAAAGCACAGGGGGAAAAAAAGGCAGAAAAAGTGGGCAAAAACGGCAGGGGGGAAAAAAGGCAGGAAAAGTGGGCAAAAACGGCAGGGGGGAAAAAAGGCAGGAAAAGTGGGCAAAAACGGCAGGGGGAAAAAAAGGCAGGAAAAGTGGGCAAAAACTGCAGGGAAAAAAAGGCAGAAAAAAAGATTAAAAAAACAAAAGTTTAAAGAATAAGAAAGTCAAACTAAAACAAAAAAACTCCCTGCAAACCAGTACTGCCCCCCCACAAAAAACTCCAACAGATTAAAGCCTCACACACAAAAAATAACCCCACAAAAAACCCCAGAAAGCCTTCCAAGAAACTCCCCAAGAAAACACCTCACAAAAAACTCCACAAGAACCACAGCACCTCACAAACAGAAATACTGCAGAACCGTCTCACGAACCAGCAGCAAATTACAATCATCACCTTAAGCATCTCTATTAAAAAGACACATAAAACCCCCAAATAGTTAAAAGTAAACCAAGCCCTTACCTGCATGCATTCCAGCAGCATTCCCACAGCCCCACTGAGGCAGCACCTTCTGCTCCCCTGCTTTTATTGTACCTTCCACCATAGGTACATCTCCTCAGCCTGATGAACATGTCTCCATGACATAAATTACCAAGGATGGGTATTAATGTTACACAGCAGATTTTTATTATGGAGAAATTTTGTTACTTTTTACAAAAGCCCCACTATGTCCCCAGGTGCCAGGAGAACTTTGCCTAGAGCTGGAACTGCACCTTTAATCTCTGCCTGCAAAATACCTTCACTTTCCAAAATTACCAATTCCCTCGTGTTAATAGTGGGCTTAAAATCAAAAAATTGGAAGAAGTGTATTTGTTATCCTACAGCATGTTATCATATATTGCAATTCTATTCCTAATTATGCAATCACTTCAGCTTTTATTTTCCAGGACCCAATTCAGTGCATAGGACAGACACAGAGGGGGACAGAATTAAGATTACACAGCCCTTAATTCTATTAGTTTGTAACTACTCAGTGCTTCATTTTGCAACCCAAATAACACTGTAGCACAGTAATTTTTATATGCAATCTAGACACACGTAGTCATTTATGCACTAACTGTAATTACTCTTTCCTACATTAGTCTACATCTATTATGCAGCAGGTTCATTATGTTTTATATTTCATCATTTCAATTCAGGGAGAAGACATTTTCTAGCACCATTTTCCCTTTGATATGGCAGACAGAGTTCACTGGAATAGAAGTGTTCTAAGTGAATGCTTCACTATGCTGATTTTTCAAGTCATTCTAGTTCTGAACAAATTACTTCTAATCCTTTATAGTGGCAGAAGGTAAAATTAAAAACAAGCTCGAATCAAATTAAAGTTCAAAGAAACCCTGGAAATGGGGAAATTAAACCAATGTAATTTATGAAATTATGGAAGTAGAATGAGTGCTGGCTAAGAGGTGAAGGCAAACATTGTGTTGTCCAAAGCAAGGCATCTGCCTAAATCATCCATGGAAGAGAAGCTGAAAATATCCTTAAATCCTGACAACTCTTAGTAGAAGACAAAGAACATCCTGCAGTAGGAAAAAACCTCAGCAGTGGGTTAGAAAAGGCAGGAACAAAGCACAGCAGCAGCATATGAATAGTCAGTGGTATGAATTGTCCAGAAGGTAACCTCTAATATCAGTGGGACAGAAGTTTAAGGGGAAAAAAAAGTGTAAAACAGAGTATAAAAGAGGCAAAATCCAGTAGAGTTAGGGAGAAACTTTTTGAGGAAAGCAAATAAGAAAAAGAAAACTGGTTGCTGCAGTCCCACACACACAGTTGAAGTGTCTAACAGACTTCTGTCAAGCCCTAGGAGCAGACCTCATATCAACTAAACATTTCCAAACTGACTGGCTGGAAAACTGTAGGATTTGAGATGAAGTAGATGGATTCACAGCACAGAACTTCTCTGCCACAGAAACATCCCCGGAGAAGCAGGATGGCAGGAGCTCTGTTCTGCATCTTCCCACATCCACACCGGCACTCCTCATCTGAGCACCATGGGCTTCTCTCTCCACTGATGCTTCTTAGTCCAAGCCGTGAGTTTGGAATCCCAGAAACCTTCCCATACTTGGGGATTTCCAAATATGTCCAACCACATTTCAGGGTTTAAAAAAAAAAAAAATAAAAAAAGCTTGAATGGGAAAAGGAGGATATCCACTTCCAGGCATCATTTTAGACAGGTGTCTTAGCAAAAGAAAATTAGATGGGATAAAGGGATTTCAGGGGGATCAATAATGCCATGACAGCTGTACGTTGCTCGGTGATAAGGAACTTTACCTGAGATCAGTTAAATGGCTGTAAAAGACACTCCTGCACACTTTCTCTCTGTGTCAGATAATGGGTTAGGATCATTAATTTATTCCTGCATGCTCAGAGGTGCAGTGGGATAGCAGTACCTGAGTGCCACGATGCTCCAACAGAGAACATCTGGCTATTTAGTTTGCAAAGTTCATTAAAGTGGCTTTATTTTTTAATGTGAGAAGTGTTTAGATTTCCTTTTGACAAGTGCAGCATTGGCAACTGGGAGGAAAAAATGTGGAAATAACTCACGTGACTACTAACAAAAGAAACAACTTCCAAACACAATGGTCTCCACGGTGTAATTTACAACAGCTTGGCTTTTTGTTTGGTATATTTTTAATCTTTACATAACAAATGTCACTGGTATCTTGACCGCAGTACCTTAAGCACAACTTAAATGGAACAACCCAGGTGTTTAAGGGAAAATACAGTTCTGCCTGGAACAGGTTAACAGAAGCAAATAAGAGCCTCGGTTCTGCAAGCGCCCCCCCAAATATATATTTAATACAAGGACAATTTCAGAGATCTCTTAAATGAAAGACATAATAAAAACATATACATAAAAAAATACAACTTTGGTTCAAGCACCTTCCTCAATGAGTTTCGCACTCAAGCTGCAAGACAGGACTAAGCTGAAGGATCTCCCAGAAGTTCCAGTGTAGCAGGAATTCAGCACGTTGCTGACTTCAGGTTTCATTCAGTGTTATCACAAAAGCGTGTTGTGATAACAAAAGTCACTACAAATGGTTACAGGCAAATGTGTTCACTTCCCTTTTGTGTTTTACTCTTCTTCCCTCCTAAGGATGCAAGAGGTGCTTGGTAAAGTGGGAGACTGCTGGGGATTTATGGGAAAAACAGATTGACTTCAGCCACTGTTGTGTTCTTTACCTTGGTCTGGAGCGGCTTTTTGGGAATTTATTCACGGAGTTTTCCACTCCTGTGAAGGTCACCCAATAAGCTGCGTGTGTGAGGTCTTCTTGAAGGGCAGCAAAAACTCAAATAAATAAATCCAAATAAATACCCCACTCTACCCCAACCGTAGTTCAGGAACATGCCTGATGAGTCATTCCTTTCTAAATGCAATTAAAAATAATTCTAAACATAGAGCGGACAAAACACAGAGGAAGACAGTAAAACAACTGTAGTAGTCAATTTTTTAATGAGTGATTTCTGCCTACTAATTCAGGATATTACACTGTCATGTCTCTTCCTCATGTAAAATGAATAACCCTGCGAGAAGTCAATTCAGAACGCTCCAGAGAGCGCTGGATGTGCAGCCACCAAAAAAACTCATGTTTCCCAGATCCTGAGGAATGATCCAAAGCTCTCCAACAAGGAGGATCATGGCAGGGAGCTGTCACTGCTCGGAAGGATCCTGCCTAACTGGTTCCAGTAAGCACATGGAATAAGTTATATGCAAAGGCAGCTTTGGTGAGGATCCTCAGTGCTTGGGGTCTTCATCCCCAACCCTTTCCTCTGCTACCTGGAACTTCTTTTCCATACCCAACACTCTTCACCTGTCCTGCTGATACTGCTGATCACACCTACCGAAGGTTGCAATAAACTGGAGAGATTTTTTTGCTTCTGGCTTCCAGCAGGGAAGGGAACAGGAAGTGCCAAAATACGTGGGGGTGAGGGGGCAGCTGTTCTTGTGCCATTTCCAGCCGGGGTCAGAAGCAAACCCACACAAAAGACCTTTTTGCTGAAGCTGCCCAGCCCAAACTTCCGGCATGTAAGGGCACTGACAAGTTTAAATATTCCCCCAAACTCTCAGATGTCTGTCCCAACTCCAGGCCCGGGGGATTTCCTCATCAACGGTACTACCAGTGAAAATAGAAGAGAGGGGGAAAAGAAAAAAGAGCAGGATGGGATTTATATTTGGATTTATGTTTGAGTACATACACACTATGCTAATCTGATTACTCACCGGGAATCCTTCTTTACAACAGCTTTTCCTTGATTAATCTTTTTTTCTTTATTAATAATCACCATAACATTACAGCCTTAGCAGAAAAGAGCAAGCTGAACACACCAGCACCGCATCCCTCCATTTCTGCCTCTCCCCCATTTTCAGGAGGCACGAACCCCACGGACACCCAGCAGCTCGGCCTTGCCAGGTCGAGAACGCCCAACAACTCCCGCGCCCAACTTCACCATTGCAAATGTAAATTAATGCAGCAGCCGCCGCAAAAGCCGAAGCTCTCTCCTTACTCGGGGAAGCGAGACGCGAGCGGAAAAGTGCGTTGCATGCAGCAAAGAGCCTCCTGGAAATTGCTGCATTACGTTAATTAAGATTTTATTCATGCCTTTGGCCCCGCTGTGCCACCGCGGTGATGCAGCACGACACGCGCGGCGCTGCACCACCGGGAACTCGCACACGCGTGTGCACACGCTCTCCGCCCTGCGTGTGGCTGCGCGGGCACACCTGCACAGGTGCCGCCTGGGACGATTTCGAGGCGGAGATAGGATTTTGGGTTATTTTACCGACTTTTTATTGTTATTATTGAATAGAATAGAAACCATCCATCCATCGCTCCATCATCCACCTGCCCTCCGACGCGCTTCGGGGCCGCTCGCATCCCTGTGTCCCGCCCTTCCCCGCGGGCTCCGTGCCCCCCCCCCGCCCTCTCTCTCTCTCCAGGGGGGTGGATCCCGCGGGCCGCCCCCCAGCCCCGCGGCGGGGATCCCCCCCGGCCCCGCCGCCCGCGCAGGGGAGCACCCACCTGGCGAAGGCGCGGCGGGCCGGCGGGGGGGCGAGGGGCCGCCTCCCGGCGCGGGGGGCGCGGGCGAAGCCATCTTCGGCTCCTTCCCGCCGCCGCCCGCCTCCTCTCAGCCCCCCGCGGCCGCCACCATGCCGGGGACCCGCGGGTGACCTTCCCGGGGGCGGCCGCCGCCGCCGCCGCTGCTGCAGCGCGGGTGGGTGGGTGTGCGGTGGGTGGGTGGGTGCGGGAGGCAGCGGCCGCGCTGCCGATGAGCTCACACGGACAGATCGGCGGCTGCCGGCGGGCGGCGCGGGCGGAGGACCCGCCTCGTCCTCCCCCGCACACGCACACACACACACGGTACATCCCACCCGTGCTCGCACACCCCTCCTTCTTCCTTCACGCCTGGCCGCGACCCCTCCACACGCACACACCCCACGCGTGTGCCCTCAGCCGGAGCATCCCCTGCTGCTGCTGCTGCTGAACCCGCGGGGGGTTTTTGTTTTCACACCTTCCCCTGCGGCTCCAAGTGTCAAAATACAGGGGTAAACCCGCGGCTTAGGGATGTAGAGAAACAAGGGATGTTTCCAGGTGCGATTATCCTTATATCCCACTCTGTGCTCACACCCACACGCGGGGGTTTCAGTCCCTGAGCGCCTTCTGGCCATTGCCTGGGTGGAACACGGTTCTTCCCTGCTGCCTACATTCAGATATGTTAGGGTCACGGGGAACCCTATACTCAGAGAGCCTGATCTCCCGTGTAAGACAGGAATTTCTGGGAATACAGTTTCCCTCAGAAACAAAGCCCAAACAGCTGGTGGAGCTACAATAAACACAGCAGAAAGGTGCTTTGAAAGCGCTGAGTTAAAATGAATCCATTCCATTCCCAGGCAAGGGGTTCCCATGCTTAATGACACTAATTTAGCTCAATTTTAGCCACAGGAGCTCACTACACCACTCCCTGCCTTCCTGCCCAAGGAAACCTTCACTCACTCCTGTTTTAAGTGTGGCACCATCTCACAAATCTTCACCAAAATCCCTGTCTCCTTACACAGCGATCTGCTATTAAAACAAATGACCCCCTTATTCAGCAGAGAACGAGTTTGCTGCTTCACTCGAATTCCCTTCCAAAAATAGTTCTGTTCTTTAACACGAGGTGTAGCAAAGCCGTTAATCAACATTATTCCTCTGCAAAATTCCGACTGATGCCCTGCCCTGGACTCCAGAGCCTGTCCCAGTCCGTGTCATGCCATCAGCCCTCCCCGCATCCAAGTGCCATGAGCTAAAAGCAGCCTCGGGAAGCACACGCTGCAAAGTCACCAGAGTTCCTAGTGCATTAGGGAGATGCTAAATTTAGCCTACCTGCTAATTAATTTAGAAACTACTTAGTTGCGTTTGCGCCGGGATTTAGCCAATACCTTTAGCCCCACCTCCAGCTCCGTGTCCCTGCATCCCTCCCTCCCCTGCTGACGCTTTTGGCAGCTTTTTGGAACACCTGGCATGTCTTTTGCTGAACAAGAGCCACCGGCTGTTTGATGGGAAAGCACCGTTATTCCTCACTTGTGGAACACTACAGGTGTAGAGGATGTTTTTCCAAACCCGTACAACAGAGAGCTTTCATCCTGCTCCCTTCTATTTGTTCCAGTGCCACTCTCCATGTCCTGGTACTTCCAGGAGGAACATCTGTCCAGGTCACCTCTGTCACACAAGGGCATGTCCCTTCCTTGGATCCCACCACCGTGCCTTGTGCACAACCAATAGGTTTATTCCTGGGAAGTACCAGCACAATTCCAGCCTGCTGCAGGCTGGCAACACAGCTCAGGAACTCCAGGGCCACAGATAGACTGGATGGATCTGGATGAGGAGGAGGGCTGAGAAAGAATAACAACTGATAGCAGGTTGTGGGAAATGGAGATTTAGTCATTGAGAAGGCTGGATCAGACGGAATCAGTGGAAAACTAAGACCCAGGTGAGAGGGAAACAGTGCTCTGGCCATGAGCAAGTCTTCCATATTTAAAGGTGATATTGGAGCGGGGCTCCCAGGAAACCTTGGGATGCTGTTCCTGCTCACATTTAGAATGAGGTTTCCCTCCTGTTTTCTTGCAAATCTATTTTACCATTTATCTCCAAAATAATGAGGCTTTTTCACTCCTTTCTTACCTCCCAAGCCTCTGCCAGGTGAAGGGCTTCCCTCACTTCTGGTGCCCAGGCACAGCCCATTCCAAGAGTGGAGCTGCTGAAGGAAATCAAGGACATAATAAAATTCCCAGGGATTCCTAGGACGCTAAGCTAGTACAGAGAAGCTCCAGCTCTGAATGGCCTCAACAGGAGCAGACTATCTCCTCTCCTGTCCCCACTGAGGCTGCTGGAATGCCGTGTGTCCAAGCCCTGCTTGGAGCTCTGTGCCAGCAGGAGCTGCGGATGGTGCTGGAAGAGGAGTGCAAAGAGAAGCAGAAGGGAAAAATCTGTCTGAAAATGAGATGCAGTGCAGAGTGGCTGCAATTCTCAGGACTGCCTAAGGGACTTGGATGACAAATTCCTACTTAATTGGGCATTATAATTTCCTAGGCATCCTTGAAAACCTCTGCCAAGGCTTACCAATTTCCATGTCCAGCTTTGGGGAGCAGCCTGTTCTCTCCCAGCCCACAGTACAAGCTTCACCTTAGCGAAGAAAAGCAGTTTTCTGCTCCAAGTATTTAGCTTTTGTGATGAGAACATCTCTTTCTTAGCCACCCTTTTGCCCCCAGTGATATTCTCTCTATATTTTGATATTAATGTTTTTCTTATTGATATCTGCAGGTCCCGGATTAAAGTGCATTCCTGCTAAACAGACCTCCAGCCTTATTCCCACCACTTAATGTACTCTCTGCTGTGCCTGGGAGTTACAATCCCCCCTTGGCACAGCTTTGCCCTTTCGCCTGCTTTTTCACTTGGGCAGTGATTTTACACTCCAGTTCCTTTTGGATGAACAGCCTGTAAGATGCACAGAACCGGTTTTCCCGCTGAAATATTTCTAGTCTCGGGCTCTAAGCACTCTACTGTGATCCTCTGAGCAGGCTCAAGGTTTCTTGAGGGATATTATTCCTGGGCATCAATACCAGAGGACAGGTTATTTTGACTTTGTGCCTGACGTGAGGACCACGAGTTCCTCCCTGCTGATGCCATTCAGGAGGTCAGTGCTCCGGCATCAGAACGATCAGCAGAGAATTAACAGCTGGGTAACAGATAAATGAGTTCATCCTCGTCTATGCGAGGGGAATGATGCTTTGTGACACCTACAGATCATCTGCAGATCGAATTTGCAGAGTGCTGCAGCAAACAGCGGCATGGCTGCTGCTTCTTGCCCTGCCTTCTCATTTTACAGCAACAACCCCCTCGGATAAGAGCCCTGCTCTTATACTGCTAAACACGACCGGCGAAGGGCTGAGCTGGGTTAATGCGTATTGCTCCGTTCCTTTAAAACACCCGAATCCATAGTTTCCCGAGGTTCCCGAGTGCCAGGCTGCAGGATGCCGGCGGTGGCTGATGCCCGGCAGCTCTGCAGCGCGGGCACGCAATGCGATGCGCCGCCTCCCCTCGGGAAATCATCCGGTGCGGGCGGCGTTGGAGAAGAAGTGCTGCCCGCAGACAGGTCTGCACACAAAAGCGGGAGCACCATGGAAACTGCCGGAGAACAAAGGAGACGCACAAAGCCGTGCCGGGACCTGCGAGAAATGTCCGAAATACTTCTCTGTGCCTCAGCCCCCACCGCGCCAAACTCAGCTATGACCGCCCAGGGATTTCAGCGGGGTCAGGGTTTCGCTGCCTCACCCTCTGATACAAAAAAATTGGGAATCGTGACAAGCAGATTTTGCAGAGAATTGTGTTTTCCATCTCCAAGGTGATGGTGTAAAGTAGGGCAGCCTGCGGGGAATACACAGAAAAAGCATTTACTCCTCAGCAAGGACTGGAAAAGAGCCTACTAGAAGGGATAAAAAGTAGGAGTTAAAAGACATGCTTTGCACTCCAGAGACTCAGGGGCTGTTTGAGGCAACTTTCAGTGTCTCTTTATCCACTTTTTTTCCCTCTTCCCTGGGTGCCAACTGCTGCTGCTGCTGGAGGTGAGTGCCGAGCTCAAGGAAACCTCAGTCCCACTGGGTATATGGCTGCTTTGATTAGTTCTTCCTTTTAACATCTGCTGTTAAAGCAAATTAGATGAAGATTTGGCTGAGACAACTGCACGGAGTGTTAGCAGCACATTCCAGCTCAGAGAGCCCACACTGTACCCTTTTCCTTAGTGGTTGTAGCAGACCCTCCAGCAGGATTTGGACTGTACTGGCAGGAGGCTGACACAGCGTGCCCAACACACATCTCCTTACATTCAGGAACAGCTGAAACATGGTGTAACAGCAGTTTTGGGGCTGGGACTTCTGCTGGATAACAACAGTATTTACTCCTACGTGGTATTTAGTTACATTTTGATGCCCCTGATAAGCACCAGGAAACAACCTCTAGCAATTCCCACAGTGCTTGTAAGGATGTCAGAAAGCCATGGCGTGACACTGCCAGTTCTTTTTCCTCCTCAGTGGCTCCAAGTCTCGGTGACAGATGAATACAAAACAGATGGGATGGTGGCAGAACCTCATCAGATGGACCTGATGGGCCTCAAGCTGCCCGTGCTATGGCATAGATTAGTGTCATGTAATGCTGGGCTTTGTATTTTGATATTGAAAGCCATGCAGTGGCTTCAATCTTGGGTCTTGTCCTGTCCTTATGTCAGGATCCTCATTTTGATTTTCTGTAAAAGATAGATTTGGGAAGCTGTATCTTCCTTTCTGTGTATCAGCTTTCTGTGCTAAGCTTTGAAACAGCAAAAGAGGCTTTTCTACTCTGGGAAAAGGCCTTTTGAGTTGCTGCATTTAAAAACCAGACCAAAAACTCTAATTCGGTCCAAACCAAGTATTTGGTCTCACTAGATTTCTGTCATGTGTGCTTCTCAGATTGCTGTTATCTCCCATGTATTTAACAGCCATACCAATTTAGAAATATCTTTATTTGGCCATAGCAACACATCTGACACGTTTAGTCTGAGAGATCCCTGCGAGCTCGTCTCTGAGCATCCACAGCAGAGCCATGGCACTGAAAAAATAACATCTTTTCCTTCTGACATAATTGCTCCTTGCCTTTTCCACAGCACACACGGGATGTTCCCAAGGGACACTGCAGTCACACTACCCAGTCAGCTTGCTGAGGCCAAGAATATTAGTCATGCTCTCCATGACCCTGCAGCCCCCCCAAAAGGGTCTGTCCTGACTCTGCACAGAGCCACCAGGTCACTCTCTCCATCACAACTGGCTCAGGAAACATCTTGGTGAATGCCAAAAAACTGGGAAGCTCCTCTCATTGGGAAGCAGAGCTACTTGGTCAAAGTGATGTTGTCTGATGGGTTTGGCAGATCAGTCCCTCTCAGGACGTTCCTGGTCTGGCTTCAGGCATGATGCAAACCCAGGAGAACAGCTCCCCTGCGGTACCTTGTCACTTCTGATCCCCATCACGGCTAAAACCAGACAGTCCTGAGACACGAGGAAAAAAAAATTGTTTTCAAAATTAACCCCTTGAACCTGGGTCAGGACCTCTCTGGATGAGGCAGCCACGGAGATTTGGAAAGGTGGTGATGGCCCGTGTCAGAACCACCGTGGTGAGACAGGTTGATTAACATCTGCCCACGCAGCAGGACACACTGTCTGCCATCCAGCAGCCTTCCCTCTGGGAGAGTGGAGAGAAACAACATTTTCTGGGCAAGCAAGCTGTCTTTCCAGCACAGCATGCCAGGAGAACATTACAGAAAACATTCCCTTTCTCCCAGCCTTGCCCACCACCAATTTCAGCAGGAATACCTCCATTTCCCCCCATAAACTGCCATCTCACATCCAAAGTTCTTGTCTCATATACAATGTGACCACACAGAGCATTAGCTCTCATAGCCATGACTCCTCATTATGGAATCTCCTGCCATCCCTTTCCAACAACAGCTCCTCAGGAAGCTCCCTGAGGAAGGACTCACTCTTCTGCATGCACCATTCAGCTACCAGTTGCTGTAATGTATTTGAATATTCCTTAAAATTGTTGCTTTTGCACAAAGGATGATTGTATATATGTAATTATATATATACAATTTAGGACAAAATTAACATGGAGTTCCCAACCAGCAAAGCAATAGAGTAGGAGTTAAGGAGAGTGGGAGACACTATCCCGCTTCCCTAAAGGCAAGATTCCAACCCAGCCACAAGCAGAGCCAAAACACTTGGATAATAAATGGAATATAAAGTACAGCACAGGAGCTGTAATCAGGACACCTGAAACAGGGGATGGTGCCAAATTCAGGCTTAAAAGCTGCAAAACAGCTCTGCGTGTGTCTCCCTGCTGGAAGCTGCAGATGACCCACTCTGCCACTGCAGCTGTACCTATATATAGTTATGAGAGATTTGGCTATAAAAATACATCTATAGATACAGTGTAAGCCCAAATAGGCTACACAGCTGCATGCTTCAACACCCAAATAATTTAAAACATTTTGGCCTGATTCTAATAATATTATTCTGTTTTTTCCACCAGTGTAAGAGCGTGGCAAAGGACCTGGATAAGGAAGGTTTCAGGTATGCTCATGGTCAGGAGGTTCAAGAGAGAGTTCACCTTCAATTCCCACAGCCAGTGACAAAGAGAAAAGGAATGGGCATCAAAAGTTCAGGGAAGGAAAGGATGAATCAATAAGAATAAAAATTAATTCCCTCTCGCTTAAGTTTTTCAAGAGACTCACTGTGTTTTTTCCACAGTTCTGCTTCTACACCAAAAATCACTTCTGGTGTAAAGGCAGACCTGAACCAACAGGTCACATAAACTTTGTGCTCATGGAGAAGGTTTTCCAGGCTAAACCTTGTAAGAAGTTACCTACTGAGCACCAGACAAGATGGGCAAGGTCTGAGAGAGCAGCTGGATTCCCAAAACACTCAAACAAATACACAAAGCACCAGGTAAAACTTTTCATATCAGAACCACGTTTCAGTGTATGTGGGAAAGGAAACAAACACCAGCCACGGTGAGGGAAAACAAACCAAAAACAAAGGAGAAAATTGCACAAAGCAGGGAGGCCAAAAGGTATTCAACCGTGCCTGTGCCTGCTCCATCCATTATTCACAGGGTGGGAGAACTGGACCATCCCTTCTCCCAAGAGATGTACCTGGCTTTATCTGTGCCATCAGCCAAACAGACTGGATGCCACAGTGCCCTCAGCTTTGTGTTGTGCCCGCAGCCCAGATCGGCTGGAGCAGCTTTGCCCTCTGCTGGTCCCACGGGGCCCCTCAGCCCATCCTGGGCAGGAGCCTCTCTGTCACCCCTCGGGGCTGCCACCCCCACCCCCAGCCATCCCCAGGATGACTCCCCAGAGTGCCTTAGTCAGGGAACAGCCTTAGTTAAAAACCTGGAAAAAAAGAGTAAAACCGACCCTCTGAATTCCACGGAGCCGCAGGCCAGAGAGGTAGAAGGGGCAGTTGAACGACCTTAATTAAATCACACCACGCTGGAAGGCTTTCCCCATCCCACTCACGACTCCTGATTGCATTCCAAGTCCTTTCTTTAGCCCAAATCACCGGGATTGCACGCTGCAAGGAAACATTTGGAAACAGCATTCCTGGCAGGCAGCTACCGCTGAGGGGTGCACGGGGCCAGGGAAGAGAATCCCCACGGCAGGAATACAGGCAGCCCCTCCGCCCAGGGAGACACCCAAGGGGCCAGGGCTGCTTTGTCCCACCCCCGTACCCCTCTCCCAGTTGTTTTCCCGCTCGGATGTTTGTTTGGTTCCACTAAAAAAACGCCGTAAAAAGGCGATAAAAGCGCAGCCGACGTTTGTCCGGCACAAAACCGGTTACCCGGGCAACGGGAAGCAAAGCTCTCCCAGATTCTCCGGCTTGTTTTTCCCCTCGTTTTGCAGGGATTGGTGCGACTTGGGTGACGGCTGCATGTGCCAGGGAGGGATGAATAGGAGAGCTGGCCTGGCTCTGCTGCCAACCAACAAAAACTCGTGTGCTGCCAAGTCCCCGGAGAGCTGGCGACTTCCTCACACCCATCCACAGCGACTTGTAGGTAACTGCATTACCCCCTCACTCAGGCACATCTCAAAGTCACCCAAGCATACCTGATCTAATTACTTTTCCAGCACTGTGCAGCATTATTCCCATGATTTAATCGTGCCTGGGATCATTAGACACCATGGTACCCTTAGGAAAGCAATTATGACACTGCCCTATGTTGTTTTCAGGGGCGTGGGCAGGCAAGTGCCTTTGTCATCTGTCAGAGGGTAATTTTCTAATTTCATTTGGAGCTTCTCTAGAAAAAGATAATTTACTTACCTGCTGGCTTTCAAGGATGCCTTAAAGCCTGTTTAAACTAGTGTACTGACTACATCTTGGGGGAAAAGAAACCCCAAAACACCAGGATTGGCTGTGTAAAATAAAACAGGTAGAACAGCCTCACTCCAGGTGACAGTAAGATGAGGACAATTGAACTTCAACATTAACACAGGGTGCAAAATCAAATTTAAAAAGGTTTTTCTACACTGCAGAGGCAGGCAGGAGGGGCAAAGCATCATGTTCTGTGCTACTGAAAACCTGCAGGTCCAGGAATCCCGGGATATCAGGCAGGTGTTCCACCAAAACCAGTCCTGCTGCTGCCACGCAGAGTCTGCAACTCGTGGGAGAGAAGTAGAAATATGAGTGCTAAAAATAATATCAGATTCAGCCCCGTGCTGGGTCACAAAGAGCAAAAAAATCGATGCTGGGTTCTGCTCCAGGCAGATGGATGTGGAATGATGTTCTCTCAAAACAGTCGGGGGAGGCAGAAAAATCAGCAAAACCAAATGAGCACTCCAAGGTTAGGAATTCCTATAATTTTGCAGTATCATCCTGAATTGTTAAGTAAAAGTGTATTTCTTGGGGAAAAAAAAAAAAGGGAAGAGTCACTGTGGGAAGTTCCTAGAGGTGAAATATGAATAATTTTTAGGGATGCAAGTCTTGGGAGGGTAAAACTCAATAGCTGGACTCCTCAGCATATGATGGGGAAGGATAACAGCAGCAAAAATTAACTGTCACATGCATTTAAAGATAAAAAACCACACAAACCATTCTGGCATCCTTGAGAATCCAAGGTTTTGTAAAAGCATCTAGACCATCCTCTCCGTTCCTGATTTATGAATTAAGAGCAAAAATGCTGTTATGAACTTCTTCAGGAAGTGATAAACACCGACTGTCCTTCCCTGCTGAAGCAGATTGCTGCACTAGTTTGGAAAAGGAGAAAAAGAAAACTCATGTTGAAGTGTAAGGAATTATCCTGCATAAATATGGAAAGGGACAGAAAGGGTGACTTCTGTGTGTTAAAGTCAGAAAATATTAATACAAGACCAATAACTCCCAGACTTGGGCTTTTGCAGTTCAGTTCCACTCTCCACCACACATAAAAAGTCTGAATCATTTATGAACTGAATTATTTATAACACGGATATATTTTTGACTCAAATGAACTTCAGCAGCAAAATCCCAAACATTTTACCCAGAGCAAGTTTTTGGGTTTAATTTTTTCCCCTTCACAGAAGTGGAAAAAGAAAACAAACTGTCTTTTAGCAGGATAATGAGAAAAAAACATTAATGGATCAATTCTTTTCATAGGTAGGTATGAAAATGACTTTTTATGTGTCATCAAATATCTTACCCACCTAGGATGGGAGGAGTTCAAGATTAAATAATAATAATAAATAAAAAATGCTGCGATTGGACTAAACACTTGAATATTGCAGGAGTCCACAGGGCAGTGCCTGGGTTAGTTCTTAGCCTTCCCCCACCTTTCCCCTGGGAGGAATCCCCCACACACCAATTCCAAGAACCATCAGCAAGCTCTTCCCCTCCAGCCCTTCCAGCCCTTTTGTTCGTCCCTTATCTTGCACTTTTCCCCCCTGGATTCCTGCTATCTCCAGCCTGATCGCTGCTGTTCCCTCTCCATTGAGTCGTGCTAATCCTCTCCATTCACTCCCTCCCTGCCAGCAGGGCTGAGTCACTCACAAGTGCAGCCTCGTGTAGAATTCCAGTTCTACCTTCAGGGATTTTTAAAATATTGCCAGTCTCCCATGAAATACTTGAAAGCCATTAAAATCACCTTCTTAACCTGTGAACTACCCGACTTTTAACACTTATCTGCAAATGAGAACTACTTCTGGAGCTAGAGCAACCACAGGTATCAAACAAAGATATTATTTCTTCCACCGAAGATTCTTCTAAAACAAATTAAAAAAAAAAGCTAAATTCAGTTTAGTGTGTATTTATACAAGGAAATTTTCTCCCAGACTTCTCCACGACAGAGTTCCCAACTGAAAATACAGGGAAGATTATTCTCCTGTACTTTGAAACAGTTTGATGGGCTAAAGAGAGGCCTAGAGAGGTTTATGCAGCATTACCACTTTTATTATTTATGGTGGCATAAAGCAAATGGAAGAATTAGAGATACACAGCTGAAATTTTCTCAAGCGTTTTATTTTATAACCTAGTGTATAAAACTTCAGCATACAAAAAAAAATTCCAAAAAAAAAATAATAACAGAACAACAACAACAACAACAAAAAAACAACCCCGGAAGTGAACTAAAGCAAAAATCTTGTCATACACATTTTCCAGAAAGCTTTACCTAGGAAGGCTCAGAAGCAGTAAACATTCAGCCTATTCAAAAATGGGGGTTCAGACCCATCTTCACACTTGCAGTCCGCAGAGTTCTGGCTCCAGGGGCCCGGGTTTAGTCGCTGTGAGCAGTGGTGGCTGTGGGGGCTGGTTTTTTTGGTAGGTTTGTTTGAAATACCTGCAGTTCACACTGGAAGATCATCAGTCCTGGTTAGTTGCCATCAGTGAAGTGAATGTGTTTGCTTGTCTGCTTAGTCTTCTCCAGTCTCATCCTCTCAGCCTTGGCAATCAACTGCAAACAGGGAAAACAGCACAGAAAATTAGAGAAAAGTGATATTCTTAGGATTTGATCTTCCAGTCGTGGATATATTCTTCACTGGTTTACCGAACTTCCTAAGAAAAAGCTCATCTGAGCAGCTGAGCTAAGCTGGATATCTGTCAGAAATAAATACATATGATATAAATTCAGTGTTGCCTCAGAATCATCCAAAATAAAAGTGTCTCTTCAGTTGCTTTCATTCCATCCCTTCTTCCTCCCAACATGGTCGAAGAGAACAAAATATTAATTTTAAAATCCTAAAATACAGTCTTGCACAGTAAGTAAAAACGAATCCAGTAAAAGGACAGAGTTTTTTGTTACAGATGTAGGAAAGACAAGGTTAGGCCACAAAAGGAGTGCTTCAGGAATATTGTGGCATTTTAAACAGGAAAAAAACCCCACACCTCCAGCACACCACACAGAAACCCACACACACCACTCAAGAACAACTATAAAAGCACAGAAAAACCACACACACAAATAAAAAACCCACAGAACCCCCCCCCATGAATACAAACACATAAACCCACTGAAGACACACACAAAACCCACAAGCCACAAAACACACTGAAACTACAAATTCACACACAAAACCCAGAAACCCCTCAAATCTACACAGAAAAACGCACACACACAAACCACAGAAACCACAAATCAACACAAGAATCCCCAGAAAAAAGGAAAATGGAAAAGCCCCACAAACCAGCACAAAAACAGAGCTGAAGGCACATACAAACCCCACACAATCCAGCACCATGAATGCACTCAAAGGAACATACAGAACCCAACCCCCCCCCAAAAAAACCCACCAAATTCTCCAAAAATAACACGAAAAA
>NW_020933135.1:0-419 GCF_003984885.1 Neopelma chrysocephalum | reverse complement strand
TCAGGACACCAAACCACGTGGAATTACCTGCCCCAGGTGCTTTCTGCTCACTAAAACAACTCCAATTCTTACTCCACAGAGCAAAACAACTGGATATTCAAATTCTTGAAAAGCCCACATGGTTTCCAGGCATTTTGGGATGACACCAAGCCTTGCACCAAGCCCCACATCCCACCCAAAGCCAGGAACTCCCTCAGGACACCAAACCTTGTGGAATTACGTGCCCAAGGTGCTTTCTGCTCACTGAAACAACTCCAATTCTTACTCCACAGAGCAAAACAGATGGAAATTCCAATCCCTGGAAAGCCCACATGGTTTCCAGGCACTTTGGGAAGACATCAAGCCCCACATCCCATCCAAAGCCAGGAAATTCCTCAGGACACCAAACCACGTGGAATTACCTGCCCCAGGTGCTTTCT
>NW_020933134.1:0-634 GCF_003984885.1 Neopelma chrysocephalum | reverse complement strand
AATGAGTTTAAACCAAGTTATTCCAATTTTCAAGCCCCCCAAAATTCGTTTCAGTGAGAGAGTTTTCAGGCAAAACACATCTACCAGCATGGGGAAATTATATAAAAATTTATTACTGCCACAATAAATATTATAATACATTATAAACAACAATTTTAACTATCTCTCCTATGGTAAAGCAAGATATTTCCATTAGATCAAATCCCTCCTTTTCCCTTGGAATCCCAAAGAATGAGGCCATAGGGACACCCCAGGACTGGTTCCTTCAAGTTCCTCCCTGACACCATTAACTCCAGTGAGTTTAAACTGAATTATTCCAAGTACAATGTTAAGTTTAAACCAAGTTATTCCAAGTACAAAACTCCAAGTTTAAAGTGTTTTCTTGGCTCTGTTCTGACTGGGGGTGACATTTGTTGTGATTTCCTTCAGGTCTGGGCCCCAAAGTGCTCCCAAATCCTTCATCCTGTGGCCATTTCTTCCAGAAAATGGAATTTTGCTTCCTTGCAGCTCAAACTGCAGGAGCAGAAATTCCCATGGAACTCCAGGAAAAAGAGTGGCCTGGATTTCGGGTTTGTGGTGGAGGAGAAGGGAGGGTTTTGCTCTCATTAGTCACTGGTTCCCTCCTCTGCACAGG
>NW_020933133.1:0-386 GCF_003984885.1 Neopelma chrysocephalum | reverse complement strand
CCCCAGGACTGGTTCCTTCCAGTTCCTCCCTGACACCATTAACTCCAGTGAGTTTAAACTGAATTATTCCAAGTACAATGTTAAGTTTAAACCAAGTTATTCCAAGTACAAAACTCCCAGTTTGAAGTTTTTCTTGACTCTCTTCTGACTGGGGGTGACATTTGTTGTGATTTCCTTCAGGTCTGGCCCCCAAAGTGCTCCCAAACCCTTCATCCCGTGGCCGTTTCTTCCAGAAACTGGAATTTTGCTTCCTTGCAACTCAAACTGCAGGAGCAGAAATTCCCATGGAACTCCAGGAAAAAGAGTGGCCTGGATTTCGGGTTTGTGGTGGAGGAGCAGGGGAGGGTTTTGCTCTCATTAGTCACTGGTTCCCTCCTCTGCACAGG
>NW_020933132.1:0-2297 GCF_003984885.1 Neopelma chrysocephalum | reverse complement strand
CTTGGTGTCTGGGCAGAGCAGAGAGAAGAACAACTGCAGAGGTTCTCTCCGAATGTGGGCAAAAAATTGCTGTAAAATACTGGAATTGTATCTATTAATTTGTTTTTGTTTGGTCATTTCTTTGTTCCCTTTCAAGCCAGAGAATAAATGTCCTGTGAGGTGGAAAAAAACCCCCTTGTACCTAAAAAAGCAAACTGGACCTTGTGCACACGTGCAAAATAAAAGGTATTCCACAATTTTAGCTTGGTTTTCCCTCTGTCCAGACATTTCTGTGGCATTCAGTGGAAAGACAGCTGCGGTCTGGGAGGCACAGTGAGGGCTAATTAAATCAAATATTGAAATGATCCGCATCAAAGTGGAGGAGAACTGATCAACCCCAGATTTCCTTCTGTATTGCTGAGGACTCAGTGCATTTCTGGGCCGTTGGGTCATGATGCATAATGCACATAATTTATGTGGTACTGAAATGTTATGCCGTGGACAGTGACATAATAGCTTAGGAAAAACCTCAAATGGCATTTCCAGAGGGGGAACAGAGATCCAGTTCTGTCTCGATATCAGGGCCTGGGCAGCGGCCCTGGAATTGCCTCACTCGTGGAATATGTGAGAAACCCCAGTTTGGTCAGCGTTCTAAATAAAGGTAAATATTCATTTATACATCTTTTAATCAGTTATGGTCTGTTTTATGTGCTCAGCCTGCAGACTTAGGCAGAGCTTAACACCAGTCCCAGCTGAGAGCAGCTCTGCTGGGAGCAGAGGTGTGGTTTTAGCAAGGCTGTGCTCAGCTCCATGTCAGTGCAGGGGAGATATTTGGGCCCTGTCTGAACCAACACGTGCACACGATGAGGTTCCAGCCCAAAACATTCCATGATTCCGCGATTCCGCTGCCGAACAGTCAGGAAAACTTCGGGATGAGCAACTACCCAGAGCTTGTGTGATGAGCTGGAAGCTCCTCCGAGATGAGGGCAGCGCTCTGGCTGTTTTATTCCTTCTAGAACTGGCTGCTGGTCCCTTTTTCCTGGTGGTTCCAAAGTCTCCTGAAGCCGTGGGAGCTGAGTCAGGTTCTTCCCAGGACCAAGCAAGTTGTAGTGCCTGGAATTTGCTTCCCTCCTTCCCCCTCCCTTCCCTCCGCTCCCCGCCCGGGTGCCGCGTTTCCTCGGCGCTCCACGGACACGGGGATGATCCTCACACCTCTCCTCGCTTCCCCCTCCCTGGGCACCAACCTTTGGGACCTGCTGGCATGGAAAAGGGCGGCACAACCCATCCTTCCATGGCAATTCCAGCTCTGCATCCCCGGCGGGGTGGAAGCAGCCGCCGGCTTTTCCGAGGTACGAGGAGAGCAGGGAGGGAGGGAAGAGCGATCCCGGTGATCCCCCTTTTTCATTAAGCATAAAATCATAGAATCATAGAATCAGTTGGGTTGGAAGGGACCTCCGAGATCATCAAGTCCAACCCTTGATCCAACCCCGCTGTGGTTCCCAGCCCATGGCACTGATGCCACATCCAGTCTCTTCTTAAAAACCTCCAGGGACACAGAATCCACCCCTTCCCTGGGCAGCCCATTCCAATGGCTGATCACCCTCTCTGCAAAGAAATTCTTTCTAATATCCAACCTAAACCTCCCCTGGCACAGCTGAAGACCCCGAGCCCTCTTGTCCTACTGCTGCTGCCTGGGAAAAGAGACCAACCCCCCCCCTGGCTCCCCCCTCCTGTCAGGGAGTTGTAGAGAGTGAGGAGGTCTCCCCTGAGCCTCCTCTTCTCCAGGCTGAACAGCCCCAGCTCCCTCAGCCTCTCCTCACAGCACTTGTGCTCCAGTCCCTTCCCCAGCCTCGTTGCTCTTCTCTGGACCTGCTCCAGGACCTCAATGTCCTTCCTGAGCTGAGGGCCCAGAACTGGACACAGCACTCCAGGGGTGGCCTCACCAGTGCTGAGTCCAGGGGAAGAATCACTTCCTTGGTCCTGTTGGCCACACTGTTCCTGAGCCAGGCCAGGATCCATTGGCCTTCTTGGCCACCTGGGCACACTCTGGCTCATGTTCAGCTTCCAGTCAATCCAAACTCCAGGTCCCTTCCTGCCTGGCTGCTCTCCAGCCCCTCTGTCCCAGGCTGGAGCTGCCGGGGGTTGTTGTGGCCAAAGTGCAGGACCCGGCACTTGGCCTGGTTGAACCTCATCCCGTTGGAATCAGCCTAACTCTCCAACCTCTCCAGGTCCCTCTGCAGAGCCCTCCTGCCTTCCAGCTGATCGACACTCCCCCCCCCATCTCAGTGTCATCTGCATATATAAACATTTTGGCCTTT
>NW_020933131.1:0-6320 GCF_003984885.1 Neopelma chrysocephalum | reverse complement strand
AATGTTGTAAAAATATATATATTTTTAAAAAATATGGGGAAAAAAAAAGAAAAATAAGCTGTCAGAGGAGATAAAAAAAGACCCAACATTATTTTGAATCCATGTGATGGCACTTTCTAAGGAGTTCTGAAGGTCACAGTTAGTTACTTCCACAGGGTCTAATCCAATAGTCCTTCTTTAGCACTATAACTGGTCTTCCTTTTCCTTCTCCCTTCCCAAGAGAAGGAAAAACAAATTAAAAATAAAAGGCCTAAATCTAGCAATCAAATGGCAGTTCTGTCTTTGGCTCTGTCAATGCAAAAAGAGGGGACAAAATTCACTTCCTACTCCATGGAGGAGGAATCCCTGGATAAAGTTAGGTGTTTAATGTATTTTGATTTTTTAGAATGCCTCTTTTCCTGACACTTCCTGCATTTCAAGGGCAAATGTTGTCTATCAAGGCATCCTGGTGTCCTTTTGGACCTAACAGGGAGCTCTGTCTGTGTGTGTAGAGTAGATTTTCTTCAATTTTCTTCGGTAATTTGCCGAACCAAGAGCTTGTAGATTCCCAGGATGGCTTGGGATGGAAGGGACATTAAAGATCATCCCATTCCAACCTCCTGCCATGGGGAGGGATACTTTCCACCAGATCAGGTTGGTCCAACCTGGCCTTGGACACTTCCAGGGATCCAGGGGCAGCCACAGCTTCTCTGGGAATTCCATCCCAGCCCCTCCCCACCCTCCCAGCCAGGAATTCCTTCCCAAAATCCCATCTATCCCTGCCCTCTGTCAGTGTGAAGCCTTTCCCCGTGTCCTATCACTCCATCCCTTGTCCAAAGTCCCTCTCCAGCTCTCCTGGAGCCCCTTTAAGCACTGGAAGGTGCTCTAAGGTCTCCCCAGAACCTTCTCTCCTCCTGGTTGAACAATCCCAAAAAAGCTCCTCGTGATGCCAAAGGATTTGGAGTTCCAGCCACACGAATTACCTGAGAAATCAGGAATTTTTCCCAAATTAATTTCCCGGAAAAAAACCCAAACAAACAGAGCAACTCTGAGCAGCAAAAACAGGGAGTTTAGGACACTCCACAACCACTCTCTGAGCTTGGCTTAATCCCGAATCAGGTTTTTTCCTGCTTCCCGGTTTTCCCACCACAACAAGCCGCCAAGCTTTTGGTCGGACCGGGATAAAACCTCTTCCCGCTCCCGGCGCTGGAATCTCTCCACTCCCACGTAAACAATCCAACGAGCATCCACCTGCCAGCGGCGCTCGCCTGGAGCCGGGATGGGGCCGGGGGATCCCACCGGGAATGCGCATCCCGGCTCCCCGGCGCAGCTCCCGGCAGGATTTTCGTGCCCTCGGGCGGGCGCTGCGGGGCCGGGACCGGCAGAGGGAGCTCGGGCTGGTGGGACCTTAATTTTGGCTTCACTTTTCTCGGAGTTACCGACCCAGAAAGCCGGGGATGGGAGTTTTAACTCGGCTGCTCCAGGCGCGGAACTCCAGGACCTTGTGGAACATTCACCCGGGTGGGAGTCAAAGCCCCGAATTTCAGACGCATCTGTCACCGTAAATAAAGGTTTTAAATGAGGAGATGCACAATGTGCTGAGTCACCTGTGACTGTACATCTGCTCTGTGCCAAAACCAGGACCACAGGATCATAGAATCATGGAATATCAGGGAATATCCGAGTCCAATTCCTGCCCAGGACACCCCAACAATCCCTGAGAGAGTTGTCCAAACCCTCCTGGAGCTCTGGCAGCCTTGGGGCCGTGCCCACTGCCCTGGGGAGCCTGGTCAGTGCCCAACCACCCTCTGGGGGAAGAACCTTGTCCTGAGATCCACCCTGAGCCTGCCCTGTCCCAGCTCCAGCCCTTCCCTGGATCCTGTCCCTGCTCCCAGCGAGCTGCCCCTCGGGAGGAAGGCTGAAGGATGTGTTTGAAGGTTTTTAAATGCACTCAGGGATTGGAGATGAGGCCACCAGGGATGTATTTCAGTGTATCCAAGAGATCTCTGCTGTGACAGGAAAAAAATCAAACCTCTTTATTTCTTACCCTTTGTCCTGGCATCCAGAAAAAAGACTCCTCCTGCAGGAACTCTAATCCCTGCCTGCTCAGAAGGCAGATTCAGAGCCTTAAATCACTATTTGGCCCCTGAGCGACCTGAATGCCAACCCTGTGACAAGTGAATGACGAGTCACACGATGACACTTGAAAATAAATCATCTTTAGGGTCCCTTCCAACCCAAAACCATCGTGTGATTCTTTGATTCTGTGTGTGACAAGTGAATGACAAGTCTGGAAGTCATTGAAAATAAATGATCTTTAGGGTCCCTTCCAACCCAAAACCATGGTGTCATTCTTTGATTCCGTGATTCTGTGATTCCTGTTGCATTTTATTCCTCTTTTCCCGGAGCCAGGGCTGGGATGGACAGCCAGGGCATGTGCTGAGAGTGCCCAGGCAGCCCTGGGCAGGCAGCCCAATAAATGCCAGCTATGCTGATCCCCCCTCACCTCAGTCATCTGCTGGGGCATAACTATGTGACAAGCAACACTTGGGGCCGGTTTTGTCACCTCAGGGATGGCAGATGATGCAAGAGAAAAGCCCTGACTGAGTGTTTCCACACACAGCCTGCCCTTCCAGTCTCCCACTTGGCAACAGCCAGCTGGAAATAGGACGTGGGAACGAGCTCTGGTGAGGTGGAACCACCCCGAATTTTCAAGGAATTTTCAAGGAATTTTCAAGGAATTTTCAAGGAATGGGTTGTGCCATCCTCCAGCAGGAGGATGAACTGCTCTCCTCTCTCCCACCCACCAGAGAAGCTCTGAATCCCCCCAAAAAATTGGGCAAGGGGTGCTGGCAACGCTCCACAAACCACACAGTGCCACGTTGAGCTGGGAGCACATCAGCTGTTCCTGCAGCCTCACTGTCCATCTGGGTCAAAATGTGGCTGGCATAGCTCAGAGGAGAGGAATAATCCAAATTTTTTTCCCAGTTTGTGCCCCAAGGAGGGTGTCTGAGGGTGGCTGTGGGAGCTGTGCCACCCCTCAGTGCCAGGCTCAAGTTTTTTTTGAAGCTGCCCTGTGATTACTGTAAGGTCAGGCCCTTAGAAAACTCGTGGCACTGGTATTTGGGCATCATTTGCTTTCTAATGGGTGAGATTTGTCCCCCCCCCCGAGGGACCTCCAGGGCATAATTTATATTTTCCATCTACACTCCTTCTCTTCCTGCTTTTCTAGAAGCCAAAGTGAAAAGCTTCAGGCTTCCATCACCTGCACGAGTCTCCTCCTACTCAGCAGTGCCAGAAAACACCTCAAATTCTAAATTTCTAAAAGAAAAAATCACCTGTTGCCGACCTAAACCCTTGCCTCGAGTCTGAACCACTTACTGAGTCAGGACTGAGAGGCTGGGAATGGAATTCCTGGAAAATCACCCTGGAATAGCAAAGCAGGAGGAACAGAGCAGCAACCTGGTGCTCGTTCTCCATCAGCAGGGAGCTCTGGCTTGTCGTGGTCTCTCAGAACCCTCATGAAAATAATAATTAAAACAAATTTCCAGGAGAAAATTCCCTCAAAGCTGAGAATGCCTGGGAATCAGGGCTGTCAGTCAGAACAGCCCAGGAGAGAACAGGAAACCTGTTCAACCAACACCTCAACGTTTCGCTTCGGCGGCTTCAAAACTCAAAACTGGCTCAAAAAATTGACCCAGATTAAAGAACTGAGCTAAAAAAAAAGAGTCCCTGACCTAAATGAACTGTTTCCTCCTGCTCTTCCTGTTTTTGCAGCCATAAAAGTGCTGCATCAGAGGGTTCTGCTACTGGAACCTCACCAGGATCGCTCCACGGCTTTTTTTTCCCCCTGGATACAAGGGGTTTTTTAATTTATTTATTTCCAATTATTTATTTATTTCCAATTATTTGTTTTCAGGAGCAGAATTTGGAAGGTTTTTCATCAGTTTTCTGTTTGAAAAAAGAGTCGAGTGCTTGTGGCCAGCAGGGGAAAAGGCAGAAGAGAGGAGGAAAAAAAAAAGGAATAATAAGAAATTTACGGGGAAGAAAAGTCTCAAAAATCCAGATATTAACACCTAAAGTCACCACTTTCCACTGTCCCAATATCTGCACCAGAAAACCCCTGTTTGGATGCAAATAAAACAGAGAAACAGCTTGAGGCAGGTAAATAATCTCCTGACACAAACCAGTGGCAAGGGCTGAACTTGGGTTAAATCTGCAAGGCCTCAGTTTGAACTCCTGTCAGTAAAGTCACCAAACACAGCTAAAAATGTAATTTTGCTTTATGAGTTGTTTTACTGGGATTATTGGGATTACTCACAAGTGGGGTAAAATTCTTCAGGGTTTGCCACCTCTTTTTTTTTTTTTTTTTGCCTGGTTTTAGGAACACTGAGATGATTGTCCAGGTGTTATAAAGAGTTTTTGCTCCACTGTTTATTTTTTTTGGGATGAATTTAGGGATATTTTTTTCGAAGCAGCTCGTTGTTTTCTTAGAAATGTAAAAAAATTATAATTTAAATATCTCTTTAATAAGAAATAGAAACTTGAGAAAGAGGAGTAATCCAGGCAACTTAGTGATAAAAATTCAAATTAAAATTATAATTTAAATATCTCTTTAATAAGAAATAGAAACTGGAGAAAGAGGAGCAATCCAGGGAACTTATTGATAAAAATTCAAATTAGAATCAGAGAATGGTTTGGGTTGGAAGGGACCTTAAAGATTATCTGGTTCCAACCCCCTGCCACAGGCAGGGACACTTGGAATTATGATTTTCCAGGGCTACTTTGCCACTGCATCAATGATAAAATACATTTATATCGATTTATATCCCATTTGTTTGCCCCTCAGTGTAACAGCACAGCCCAAGGTGTGTGTGGGGTGTGTTTGAGGACTCACAGGGAATGGGGCAGGGAAATCTTTCCCCAAACTGAATCCCTGAGAGGGATTTCAGGCTCTCTGCCCTGAAAACATCAAGCTGAACAGTGTTCAGAGGTGCTCCTGCCCTGGCAAGGGCTCCTGCCAAGAGGCCTCAAGGGAAAAAAGCACTCGGGGAATCCTTGGATCTCCTCTGATTGCAGCAAACTTGGGAACAGACCACACGGAGGGAGAAAATGCCGGCAGGAGGAAACCCGGGAAAGGAGATTCCTCACGGAGCTGAGGATTCCTGATTTCCTAATTTCCTGACTCAAATTAGGGCTTCCAGCATCCGAAGGCCCGTTCTGGGACCTCCAGTGGGAAGGATGGCACTGGAAGGGAGCTCCTGGTGGGTTTTTTAAGCTTAAAATGAGTATATTTTGTTCAGGATTATTTATTTAGTCTTTGGGAGCTGGCAGAGGTTTCTCTGCTCGAAGTTGTCTGGGTAAAGTGTGTGAGGTTGTGCAAAGTTTCAGGTACTCAGGGGCTGCAAATCAACCCCCTCCCAGGGCCATGCTGCAGGGCAGCACGTTATCATGGAATCCTGGAATGGTTTGGGTTGGAAAGGACATTAAAGATCATCTCCAACCTGCTGCCGTGGGCAGGGACACCTTCCACCAGCCCAGGTTGCTCCAAACCCCATCCAACCTGGCCTTGGACACTTCCAGGGATCCAGGGGCAGCCACAGCTTCTCTGGGAATTCTATCCCAGCCCCTCCCCACCCTCACAGGCAGGAATTCCTTCCCAATATCCCATCTATCCTTACTCTCTGTCAGGTTGAATCCATTCCCCCTTGTCCCGTCCCTCCATCCCTCAGAAATATTCTCTCCCCATCTCATGGGCTCCCTTTGTCCCTTTAGGAACCAGAACTCTCCTCGTCTGTCCCTTTATCCCAGTTTAGGGTGTGATGGCAGAATTCCAAGAGCAAAGCTGGACTCAAGGAGCACTTTGGAGGGGAGGGAACCTTTGTGCCTCAGATTGAGCCCCAGAACTTCCCCTGGAAGTGGCTGCAGCTTCTCCCATCCCTTTAAAACCCCAGGAGCTGCTGTCACCTGGTTTGCTTTCATTTCTTCCCCCTGTGGGGTGTGAGAGGGGTTGAGGTGCAGACAGTCAGGAGCAGGTCAGCTCTTGGGGACTATTCCTTCCTGTGCCACTGAGAAATTACACCTGAATAATTCATCTCTCACTGGAGAACTGGAAATGTCTTTGCCCAGGCAGGACGAGGAGAGGGAAGGCTCTGGATTTGCCAGGCTTGGTGGGATTGGAGTTGAGTTTCTCCCTGAATAATCTGGTCTAGTGGAAGATTCCCCTGCCCGTGGCAGAGGGGTTGGAACTGGATGATCTTTAAGGTCCCTTCCAACCCAACCCATCCTGTGATCCCACGGAAATCCTGCCTTGGTGTCTGGGCAGAGCAGAGAGAAGAACA
>NW_020933130.1:0-2296 GCF_003984885.1 Neopelma chrysocephalum | reverse complement strand
CTTGGTGTCTGGGCAGAGCAGAGAGAAGAACAACTGCAGAGGTTCTCTCCGAATGTGGGCAAAAAATTGCTGTAAAATACTGGAATTGTATCTATTAATTTGTTTTTGTTTGGTCATTTCTTTGTTCCCTTTCAAGCCAGAGAATAAATGTCCTGTGAGGTGGAAAAAAACCCCCTTGTACCTAAAAAAGCAAACTGGACCTTGTGCACACGTGCAAAATAAAAGGTATTCCACAATTTTAGCTTGGTTTTCCCTCTGTCCAGACATTTCTGTGGCATTCAGTGGAAAGACAGCTGCGGTCTGGGAGGCACAGTGAGGGCTAATTAAATCAAATATTGAAATGATCCGCATCAAAGTGGAGGAGAACTGATCAACCCCAGATTTCCTTCTGTATTGCTGAGGACTCAGTGCATTTCTGGGCCGTTGGGTCATGATGCATAATGCACATAATTTATGTGGTACTGAAATGTTATGCCGTGGACAGTGACATAATAGCTTAGGAAAAACCTCAAATGGCATTTCCAGAGGGGGAACAGAGATCCAGTTCTGTCTCGATATCAGGGCCTGGGCAGCGGCCCTGGAATTGCCTCACTCGTGGAATATGTGAGAAACCCCAGTTTGGTCAGCGTTCTAAATAAAGGTAAATATTCATTTATACATCTTTTAATCAGTTATGGTCTGTTTTATGTGCTCAGCCTGCAGACTTAGGCAGAGCTTAACACCAGTCCCAGCTGAGAGCAGCTCTGCTGGGAGCAGAGGTGTGGTTTTAGCAAGGCTGTGCTCAGCTCCATGTCAGTGCAGGGGAGATATTTGGGCCCTGTCTGAACCAACACGTGCACACGATGAGGTTCCAGCCCAAAACATTCCATGATTCCGCGATTCCGCTGCCGAACAGTCAGGAAAACTTCGGGATGAGCAACTACCCAGAGCTTGTGTGATGAGCTGGAAGCTCCTCCGAGATGAGGGCAGCGCTCTGGCTGTTTTATTCCTTCTAGAACTGGCTGCTGGTCCCTTTTTCCTGGTGGTTCCAAAGTCTCCTGAAGCCGTGGGAGCTGAGTCAGGTTCTTCCCAGGACCAAGCAAGTTGTAGTGCCTGGAATTTGCTTCCCTCCTTCCCCCTCCCTTCCCTCCGCTCCCCGCCCGGGTGCCGCGTTTCCTCGGCGCTCCACGGACACGGGGATGATCCTCACACCTCTCCTCGCTTCCCCCTCCCTGGGCACCAACCTTTGGGACCTGCTGGCATGGAAAAGGGCGGCACAACCCATCCTTCCATGGCAATTCCAGCTCTGCATCCCCGGCGGGGTGGAAGCAGCCGCCGGCTTTTCCGAGGTACGAGGAGAGCAGGGAGGGAGGGAAGAGCGATCCCGGTGATCCCCCTTTTTCATTAAGCATAAAATCATAGAATCATAGAATCAGTTGGGTTGGAAGGGACCTCCGAGATCATCAAGTCCAACCCTTGATCCAACCCCGCTGTGGTTCCCAGCCCATGGCACTGATGCCACATCCAGTCTCTTCTTAAAAACCTCCAGGGACACAGAATCCACCCCTTCCCTGGGCAGCCCATTCCAATGGCTGATCACCCTCTCTGCAAAGAAATTCTTTCTAATATCCAACCTAAACCTCCCCTGGCACAGCTGAAGACCCCGAGCCCTCTTGTCCTACTGCTGCTGCCTGGGAAAAGAGACCAACCCCCCCCCTGGCTCCCCCCTCCTGTCAGGGAGTTGTAGAGAGTGAGGAGGTCTCCCCTGAGCCTCCTCTTCTCCAGGCTGAACAGCCCCAGCTCCCTCAGCCTCTCCTCACAGCACTTGTGCTCCAGTCCCTTCCCCAGCCTCGTTGCTCTTCTCTGGACCTGCTCCAGGACCTCAATGTCCTTCCTGAGCTGAGGGCCCAGAACTGGACACAGCACTCCAGGGGTGGCCTCACCAGTGCTGAGTCCAGGGGAAGAATCACTTCCTTGGTCCTGTTGGCCACACTGTTCCTGAGCCAGGCCAGGATCCATTGGCCTTCTTGGCCACCTGGGCACACTCTGGCTCATGTTCAGCTTCCAGTCAATCCAAACTCCAGGTCCCTTCCTGCCTGGCTGCTCTCCAGCCCCTCTGTCCCAGGCTGGAGCTGCCGGGGGTTGTTGTGGCCAAAGTGCAGGACCCGGCACTTGGCCTGGTTGAACCTCATCCCGTTGGAATCAGCCTAACTCTCCAACCTCTCCAGGTCCCTCTGCAGAGCCCTCCTGCCTTCCAGCTGATCGACACTCCCCCCCCATCTCAGTGTCATCTGCATATATAAACATTTTGGCCTTT
>NW_020933129.1:0-6319 GCF_003984885.1 Neopelma chrysocephalum | reverse complement strand
AATGTTGTAAAAATATATATATTTTTAAAAAATATGGGGAAAAAAAAGAAAAATAAGCTGTCAGAGGAGATAAAAAAAGACCCAACATTATTTTGAATCCATGTGATGGCACTTTCTAAGGAGTTCTGAAGGTCACAGTTAGTTACTTCCACAGGGTCTAATCCAATAGTCCTTCTTTAGCACTATAACTGGTCTTCCTTTTCCTTCTCCCTTCCCAAGAGAAGGAAAAACAAATTAAAAATAAAAGGCCTAAATCTAGCAATCAAATGGCAGTTCTGTCTTTGGCTCTGTCAATGCAAAAAGAGGGGACAAAATTCACTTCCTACTCCATGGAGGAGGAATCCCTGGATAAAGTTAGGTGTTTAATGTATTTTGATTTTTTAGAATGCCTCTTTTCCTGACACTTCCTGCATTTCAAGGGCAAATGTTGTCTATCAAGGCATCCTGGTGTCCTTTTGGACCTAACAGGGAGCTCTGTCTGTGTGTGTAGAGTAGATTTTCTTCAATTTTCTTCGGTAATTTGCCGAACCAAGAGCTTGTAGATTCCCAGGATGGCTTGGGATGGAAGGGACATTAAAGATCATCCCATTCCAACCTCCTGCCATGGGGAGGGATACTTTCCACCAGATCAGGTTGGTCCAACCTGGCCTTGGACACTTCCAGGGATCCAGGGGCAGCCACAGCTTCTCTGGGAATTCCATCCCAGCCCCTCCCCACCCTCCCAGCCAGGAATTCCTTCCCAAAATCCCATCTATCCCTGCCCTCTGTCAGTGTGAAGCCTTTCCCCGTGTCCTATCACTCCATCCCTTGTCCAAAGTCCCTCTCCAGCTCTCCTGGAGCCCCTTTAAGCACTGGAAGGTGCTCTAAGGTCTCCCCAGAACCTTCTCTCCTCCTGGTTGAACAATCCCAAAAAAGCTCCTCGTGATGCCAAAGGATTTGGAGTTCCAGCCACACGAATTACCTGAGAAATCAGGAATTTTTCCCAAATTAATTTCCCGGAAAAAAACCCAAACAAACAGAGCAACTCTGAGCAGCAAAAACAGGGAGTTTAGGACACTCCACAACCACTCTCTGAGCTTGGCTTAATCCCGAATCAGGTTTTTTCCTGCTTCCCGGTTTTCCCACCACAACAAGCCGCCAAGCTTTTGGTCGGACCGGGATAAAACCTCTTCCCGCTCCCGGCGCTGGAATCTCTCCACTCCCACGTAAACAATCCAACGAGCATCCACCTGCCAGCGGCGCTCGCCTGGAGCCGGGATGGGGCCGGGGGATCCCACCGGGAATGCGCATCCCGGCTCCCCGGCGCAGCTCCCGGCAGGATTTTCGTGCCCTCGGGCGGGCGCTGCGGGGCCGGGACCGGCAGAGGGAGCTCGGGCTGGTGGGACCTTAATTTTGGCTTCACTTTTCTCGGAGTTACCGACCCAGAAAGCCGGGGATGGGAGTTTTAACTCGGCTGCTCCAGGCGCGGAACTCCAGGACCTTGTGGAACATTCACCCGGGTGGGAGTCAAAGCCCCGAATTTCAGACGCATCTGTCACCGTAAATAAAGGTTTTAAATGAGGAGATGCACAATGTGCTGAGTCACCTGTGACTGTACATCTGCTCTGTGCCAAAACCAGGACCACAGGATCATAGAATCATGGAATATCAGGGAATATCCGAGTCCAATTCCTGCCCAGGACACCCCAACAATCCCTGAGAGAGTTGTCCAAACCCTCCTGGAGCTCTGGCAGCCTTGGGGCCGTGCCCACTGCCCTGGGGAGCCTGGTCAGTGCCCAACCACCCTCTGGGGGAAGAACCTTGTCCTGAGATCCACCCTGAGCCTGCCCTGTCCCAGCTCCAGCCCTTCCCTGGATCCTGTCCCTGCTCCCAGCGAGCTGCCCCTCGGGAGGAAGGCTGAAGGATGTGTTTGAAGGTTTTTAAATGCACTCAGGGATTGGAGATGAGGCCACCAGGGATGTATTTCAGTGTATCCAAGAGATCTCTGCTGTGACAGGAAAAAAATCAAACCTCTTTATTTCTTACCCTTTGTCCTGGCATCCAGAAAAAAGACTCCTCCTGCAGGAACTCTAATCCCTGCCTGCTCAGAAGGCAGATTCAGAGCCTTAAATCACTATTTGGCCCCTGAGCGACCTGAATGCCAACCCTGTGACAAGTGAATGACGAGTCACACGATGACACTTGAAAATAAATCATCTTTAGGGTCCCTTCCAACCCAAAACCATCGTGTGATTCTTTGATTCTGTGTGTGACAAGTGAATGACAAGTCTGGAAGTCATTGAAAATAAATGATCTTTAGGGTCCCTTCCAACCCAAAACCATGGTGTCATTCTTTGATTCCGTGATTCTGTGATTCCTGTTGCATTTTATTCCTCTTTTCCCGGAGCCAGGGCTGGGATGGACAGCCAGGGCATGTGCTGAGAGTGCCCAGGCAGCCCTGGGCAGGCAGCCCAATAAATGCCAGCTATGCTGATCCCCCCTCACCTCAGTCATCTGCTGGGGCATAACTATGTGACAAGCAACACTTGGGGCCGGTTTTGTCACCTCAGGGATGGCAGATGATGCAAGAGAAAAGCCCTGACTGAGTGTTTCCACACACAGCCTGCCCTTCCAGTCTCCCACTTGGCAACAGCCAGCTGGAAATAGGACGTGGGAACGAGCTCTGGTGAGGTGGAACCACCCCGAATTTTCAAGGAATTTTCAAGGAATTTTCAAGGAATTTTCAAGGAATGGGTTGTGCCATCCTCCAGCAGGAGGATGAACTGCTCTCCTCTCTCCCACCCACCAGAGAAGCTCTGAATCCCCCCAAAAAATTGGGCAAGGGGTGCTGGCAACGCTCCACAAACCACACAGTGCCACGTTGAGCTGGGAGCACATCAGCTGTTCCTGCAGCCTCACTGTCCATCTGGGTCAAAATGTGGCTGGCATAGCTCAGAGGAGAGGAATAATCCAAATTTTTTTCCCAGTTTGTGCCCCAAGGAGGGTGTCTGAGGGTGGCTGTGGGAGCTGTGCCACCCCTCAGTGCCAGGCTCAAGTTTTTTTTGAAGCTGCCCTGTGATTACTGTAAGGTCAGGCCCTTAGAAAACTCGTGGCACTGGTATTTGGGCATCATTTGCTTTCTAATGGGTGAGATTTGTCCCCCCCCCGAGGGACCTCCAGGGCATAATTTATATTTTCCATCTACACTCCTTCTCTTCCTGCTTTTCTAGAAGCCAAAGTGAAAAGCTTCAGGCTTCCATCACCTGCACGAGTCTCCTCCTACTCAGCAGTGCCAGAAAACACCTCAAATTCTAAATTTCTAAAAGAAAAAATCACCTGTTGCCGACCTAAACCCTTGCCTCGAGTCTGAACCACTTACTGAGTCAGGACTGAGAGGCTGGGAATGGAATTCCTGGAAAATCACCCTGGAATAGCAAAGCAGGAGGAACAGAGCAGCAACCTGGTGCTCGTTCTCCATCAGCAGGGAGCTCTGGCTTGTCGTGGTCTCTCAGAACCCTCATGAAAATAATAATTAAAACAAATTTCCAGGAGAAAATTCCCTCAAAGCTGAGAATGCCTGGGAATCAGGGCTGTCAGTCAGAACAGCCCAGGAGAGAACAGGAAACCTGTTCAACCAACACCTCAACGTTTCGCTTCGGCGGCTTCAAAACTCAAAACTGGCTCAAAAAATTGACCCAGATTAAAGAACTGAGCTAAAAAAAAAGAGTCCCTGACCTAAATGAACTGTTTCCTCCTGCTCTTCCTGTTTTTGCAGCCATAAAAGTGCTGCATCAGAGGGTTCTGCTACTGGAACCTCACCAGGATCGCTCCACGGCTTTTTTTTCCCCCTGGATACAAGGGGTTTTTTAATTTATTTATTTCCAATTATTTATTTATTTCCAATTATTTGTTTTCAGGAGCAGAATTTGGAAGGTTTTTCATCAGTTTTCTGTTTGAAAAAAGAGTCGAGTGCTTGTGGCCAGCAGGGGAAAAGGCAGAAGAGAGGAGGAAAAAAAAAAAGGAATAATAAGAAATTTACGGGGAAGAAAAGTCTCAAAAATCCAGATATTAACACCTAAAGTCACCACTTTCCACTGTCCCAATATCTGCACCAGAAAACCCCTGTTTGGATGCAAATAAAACAGAGAAACAGCTTGAGGCAGGTAAATAATCTCCTGACACAAACCAGTGGCAAGGGCTGAACTTGGGTTAAATCTGCAAGGCCTCAGTTTGAACTCCTGTCAGTAAAGTCACCAAACACAGCTAAAAATGTAATTTTGCTTTATGAGTTGTTTTACTGGGATTATTGGGATTACTCACAAGTGGGGTAAAATTCTTCAGGGTTTGCCACCTCTTTTTTTTTTTTTTTTTGCCTGGTTTTAGGAACACTGAGATGATTGTCCAGGTGTTATAAAGAGTTTTTGCTCCACTGTTTATTTTTTTTGGGATGAATTTAGGGATATTTTTTTCGAAGCAGCTCGTTGTTTTCTTAGAAATGTAAAAAAATTATAATTTAAATATCTCTTTAATAAGAAATAGAAACTTGAGAAAGAGGAGTAATCCAGGCAACTTAGTGATAAAAATTCAAATTAAAATTATAATTTAAATATCTCTTTAATAAGAAATAGAAACTGGAGAAAGAGGAGCAATCCAGGGAACTTATTGATAAAAATTCAAATTAGAATCAGAGAATGGTTTGGGTTGGAAGGGACCTTAAAGATTATCTGGTTCCAACCCCCTGCCACAGGCAGGGACACTTGGAATTATGATTTTCCAGGGCTACTTTGCCACTGCATCAATGATAAAATACATTTATATCGATTTATATCCCATTTGTTTGCCCCTCAGTGTAACAGCACAGCCCAAGGTGTGTGTGGGGTGTGTTTGAGGACTCACAGGGAATGGGGCAGGGAAATCTTTCCCCAAACTGAATCCCTGAGAGGGATTTCAGGCTCTCTGCCCTGAAAACATCAAGCTGAACAGTGTTCAGAGGTGCTCCTGCCCTGGCAAGGGCTCCTGCCAAGAGGCCTCAAGGGAAAAAAGCACTCGGGGAATCCTTGGATCTCCTCTGATTGCAGCAAACTTGGGAACAGACCACACGGAGGGAGAAAATGCCGGCAGGAGGAAACCCGGGAAAGGAGATTCCTCACGGAGCTGAGGATTCCTGATTTCCTAATTTCCTGACTCAAATTAGGGCTTCCAGCATCCGAAGGCCCGTTCTGGGACCTCCAGTGGGAAGGATGGCACTGGAAGGGAGCTCCTGGTGGGTTTTTTAAGCTTAAAATGAGTATATTTTGTTCAGGATTATTTATTTAGTCTTTGGGAGCTGGCAGAGGTTTCTCTGCTCGAAGTTGTCTGGGTAAAGTGTGTGAGGTTGTGCAAAGTTTCAGGTACTCAGGGGCTGCAAATCAACCCCCTCCCAGGGCCATGCTGCAGGGCAGCACGTTATCATGGAATCCTGGAATGGTTTGGGTTGGAAAGGACATTAAAGATCATCTCCAACCTGCTGCCGTGGGCAGGGACACCTTCCACCAGCCCAGGTTGCTCCAAACCCCATCCAACCTGGCCTTGGACACTTCCAGGGATCCAGGGGCAGCCACAGCTTCTCTGGGAATTCTATCCCAGCCCCTCCCCACCCTCACAGGCAGGAATTCCTTCCCAATATCCCATCTATCCTTACTCTCTGTCAGGTTGAATCCATTCCCCCTTGTCCCGTCCCTCCATCCCTCAGAAATATTCTCTCCCCATCTCATGGGCTCCCTTTGTCCCTTTAGGAACCAGAACTCTCCTCGTCTGTCCCTTTATCCCAGTTTAGGGTGTGATGGCAGAATTCCAAGAGCAAAGCTGGACTCAAGGAGCACTTTGGAGGGGAGGGAACCTTTGTGCCTCAGATTGAGCCCCAGAACTTCCCCTGGAAGTGGCTGCAGCTTCTCCCATCCCTTTAAAACCCCAGGAGCTGCTGTCACCTGGTTTGCTTTCATTTCTTCCCCCTGTGGGGTGTGAGAGGGGTTGAGGTGCAGACAGTCAGGAGCAGGTCAGCTCTTGGGGACTATTCCTTCCTGTGCCACTGAGAAATTACACCTGAATAATTCATCTCTCACTGGAGAACTGGAAATGTCTTTGCCCAGGCAGGACGAGGAGAGGGAAGGCTCTGGATTTGCCAGGCTTGGTGGGATTGGAGTTGAGTTTCTCCCTGAATAATCTGGTCTAGTGGAAGATTCCCCTGCCCGTGGCAGAGGGGTTGGAACTGGATGATCTTTAAGGTCCCTTCCAACCCAACCCATCCTGTGATCCCACGGAAATCCTGCCTTGGTGTCTGGGCAGAGCAGAGAGAAGAACA
>NW_020933128.1:0-410 GCF_003984885.1 Neopelma chrysocephalum | reverse complement strand
CTTGGTGTCTGGGCAGAGCAGAGAGAAGAACAACTGCAGAGGTTCTCCCCAAACGTGGGCAAAAATTTGCTGTAAAATACTGGAATTGTATCTATTAATTTGGTTTTGTTTCCTTCTACAGAGTTGGTCATTTCTTTATTCCCTTTCAAGCCTGAATAATTCATCTCTCACTGGAGAACTGGAAATGTCTTTGCCCAGGCAGGACGAGGAGAGGGAAGGCTCTGGATTTGCCAGGCTTGGTGGGATTGGAGTCGAGCTTCTCCCTGAGTAATCTGGTCTAGTGGAAGATTCCCCTGCCTGTGGCAGAGGGGTTGCAACTGGATGATCTTTAAGGTCCCTTCCAACCCAACCCATCCTGTGATGCCACGGAAATCCTGCCTTGGTGTCTGGGCAGAGCAGAGAGAAGAACA
>NW_020933127.1:0-411 GCF_003984885.1 Neopelma chrysocephalum | reverse complement strand
GAAATCCTGCCTTGGTGTCTGGGCAGAGCAGAGAGAAGAACAACTGCAGAAGTTCTGCCCAAACGTGGGCAAACAATTGCTGTAAAATACTGGAATTGTATCTATTAATTTGTTTTTGTTTGGTCATTTCTTTATTCCCTTTCAAGCCTGAATAATTCATCTCCCACTGGAGAACTGGAAATGTCTTTGCCCAGGCAGGACGAGGGGAGGGAAGGCTCTGGATTTGCCAGGCTTGGTGGGATTGGAGTTGAGCTTCTCCCTGAATAATCTGGTCTAGTGGAAGATTCTCCTGCCCGTGGCAGAGGGGTTGGAACTGGATGATCTTTAAGGTCCCTTCCAACCCAACCCATCCTGTGATCCCACAGAAATCCTGCCTTGGTGTCTGGGCAGAGCAGAGAGAAGAACAACTGC
>NW_020933126.1:0-410 GCF_003984885.1 Neopelma chrysocephalum | reverse complement strand
CTTGGTGTCTGGGCAGAGCAGAGAGAAGAACAACTGCAGAGGTTCTCCCCAAACGTGGGCAAAAATTTGCTGTAAAATACTGGAATTGTATCTATTAATTTGGTTTTGTTTCCTTCTACAGAGTTGGTCATTTCTTTATTCCCTTTCAAGCCTGAATAATTCATCTCTCACTGGAGAACTGGAAATGTCTTTGCCCAGGCAGGACGAGGAGAGGGAAGGCTCTGGATTTGCCAGGCTTGGTGGGATTGGAGTCGAGCTTCTCCCTGAGTAATCTGGTCTAGTGGAAGATTCCCCTGCCTGTGGCAGAGGGGTTGCAACTGGATGATCTTTAAGGTCCCTTCCAACCCAACCCATCCTGTGATGCCACGGAAATCCTGCCTTGGTGTCTGGGCAGAGCAGAGAGAAGAACA
>NW_020933125.1:0-411 GCF_003984885.1 Neopelma chrysocephalum | reverse complement strand
GAAATCCTGCCTTGGTGTCTGGGCAGAGCAGAGAGAAGAACAACTGCAGAAGTTCTGCCCAAACGTGGGCAAACAATTGCTGTAAAATACTGGAATTGTATCTATTAATTTGTTTTTGTTTGGTCATTTCTTTATTCCCTTTCAAGCCTGAATAATTCATCTCCCACTGGAGAACTGGAAATGTCTTTGCCCAGGCAGGACGAGGGGAGGGAAGGCTCTGGATTTGCCAGGCTTGGTGGGATTGGAGTTGAGCTTCTCCCTGAATAATCTGGTCTAGTGGAAGATTCTCCTGCCCGTGGCAGAGGGGTTGGAACTGGATGATCTTTAAGGTCCCTTCCAACCCAACCCATCCTGTGATCCCACAGAAATCCTGCCTTGGTGTCTGGGCAGAGCAGAGAGAAGAACAACTGC
>NW_020933124.1:0-306 GCF_003984885.1 Neopelma chrysocephalum | reverse complement strand
CGGGCTCAGCCCAGGTGGATTTGGGATGTGGGGAGGTGAGGGAGGGGTTCATGTGTGTCATGAGTGTGTCTGGGCTCAGCCCAGCTGGATTAGGGGGGGTTGAGGAGGTGAGGGAGGGGTTCATGTGTGACACAAGTGTGTCCGGGCTCAGCTCAGATGGGTTAGGGAGCCTGGGGAGCTCATGTGTGACATGAGTGTGTCCGGGCTCAGCCAGGATAGAAATGGGGTTGAGGGAAGTGAGGGAGGGGGTCATGTGTGTCATGAGTGTGTCCGGGCTCAGCCCAGGTGGATTTGGGATGTGGGGAG
>NW_020933123.1:0-708 GCF_003984885.1 Neopelma chrysocephalum | reverse complement strand
CCTGGTGGGTCTCCAGAGGTTCCTTGATCCATGTTTTCCCTAATTAAAGCCCAGGATTAATTAGGGAGATGGGGGAACAGGAGGGAGGTGGGAGTGAGTCAGAGGGATGGGGGGAGATGGAGGAGAAGGAGAGGAGAAGGAAACCCACCCGGATCCATCCCAGACTCTGGAACAACTCCCTGGGATGGGCTGGGGGTGAGATCCCATAGGTTTGGGAAGCTGGAATCCCTGGGGATGCAGGGAAGAACTGGGAATGGTGTTGAGGGCTGGATTGGCCACGCGGTGAGCGGGAGGGGACACCTGGAAAATCCCGTGTTTCCTTCCCAACCCTGGCATTGATTCCACAGGAAAGGCTCCTGGTGGGTCTCCAGAGGTCACTTGATCCATGTTTTTTGTAATTAAAGCCCTGGATTAATTAGGGAGGTGGGGGAACAGGAGGGAGGTGGGAGTGAGTCAGAGGGATGGGGGGAGATGGAGGAGAAGGAGAAGAGAAGGAAACCCACTGGGATCCATCCCAGACTCCGGAACAACTCCCTGGGATGGGCTGGGGGTGAAATCCTGTGAGATTTGGGAAGCTGGAATCCCTGGGGATGCAGGGAAGAGCTGGGAATGGTGGTGAGGGCTGGATTGGCTGCGTGGTGACCAGGAGGGGACACCTGGCAAATCCCGTGTTTCCTTCCCAGACATGTCACCCATTCCATAGGAAAG
>NW_020933122.1:0-327 GCF_003984885.1 Neopelma chrysocephalum | reverse complement strand
GGATGAAGGGGAGGGATTGGGTTGTGTCGGGAACACGACAGGGATGAAAGGAATGTTAGAATTCCCACTTTTCCTCTGGATTGGAACCTTCCTAGGGATGATCCTTAGTCCACAGGACATGGATTGATGTTCCCCTTCCCGTCTTTCCCCACCCTTTTGGAAAACAAGTTGGCTGCTGGAATTGTCCCTGGGATAACAGGTAGTGAGGGGGGTGTGTTGGGAACACTGTAGAAATGATGGGAATGTTAGAATTCCCACCTTTCCTGTGGATCGGAGCATCCCTAGGGATGGTCCCTAGTCCACAGGACATGGATTGATGTTCCTCTT
>NW_020933121.1:0-551 GCF_003984885.1 Neopelma chrysocephalum | reverse complement strand
AGGGGTGGGTGAATCAGAGGGATGGGGGGAGATGGAGGAGAAGGAGAAGAGAAGGAAACCCACCCGGATCCATCCCAGACTCCGGAACAACTCCCTGGGATGGGCTGGGGGTCAAATCCTGTAAGATTTGGGAAGCTGGAATCCCTGGGAATGCAGGGAAGAGCTGGGAATGGTGGTGAGGGCTGGATTGGCCACGCGGTGAGCGGGAGGGGACACCTGGAAAATCCCGTGTTTCCTTCCCAGCCACGTCACCCATTCCATAGGAAAGGCTCCTGGTGGGTCTCCAGAGGTCACTTGATCCATATTTTCCCTAATTAAAGACAGGGATTAATTAGGGAGGTGGGGAAGGACGAGGGGGAGGGTGGGTGAATCAGAGGGATGGGGGGAGATGGAGAAGGAGAAGAGAAGGAAACCCACTGGGATCCATCCCAGACTCCGGAACAACTCCCTGGAATGGGCTGGGGGTGAAATCCTGTAAGGTTTGGGAAACTGGAATCCCTGGGAATGCAGGGAAGAGCTGGGAATGGTGGTGAGGGCTGGATTGGCCGCGT
>NW_020933120.1:0-697 GCF_003984885.1 Neopelma chrysocephalum | reverse complement strand
GAATTGTCCCTGGGCTGTTCCTGTGAGTTGGGAACAGGATAGGGATGATGGGAATGTTAAAATTCCCACTTTCCCTCTGGATTGGCATGTCCCTAAGGATGATCCTTAGTCTACAGGACATGGATTGATGTTCCTTTTCCTGTCTTTTCCCACCCTTTTGGAAAACAAGTTGGCTTCTGGAATTATCCCTGGGATGAAGGGGAGTGCGGGATGTGCATTGGGAACACCGTAGGGATAATAGGAATGTTAGAATTCCCACCTTTCCTCTGGATTGGCATGTCTCTAGGGATGATCCTTAGTGCACAGGACATGGATTGATGTTCCTCTTCCTGTCTTTTCCTACCCATTTGGAAAACAAGTTGGCTGCTGGAATTATTCCTGGGATGAAGGGGAGTGATTGGGTTGTGTCAGGAACACGACAGGGATGATGGGAATGTTAGAATTCCCACTTTTCCTGTGGATCGGAGCATCCCTAAGGATGATCCCTAGTCCACAGGACATGGATTGATGTTCCTCTTCCCTTCTTTTCCCACCCTTTTGGAAAACAAGTTGGCTGCTGGAATTGTCCCTGGGCTGTTCCTGTGTGTCAGGAACATGAAAGGGATGATGGGAATGTTAGAATTCCCACCTTTCCTCTGGATTGGGACCTTCCTAGGGATGGTCCCTAGTCCACAGGACATGGATTGATGTTCCTCTT
>NW_020933119.1:0-1225 GCF_003984885.1 Neopelma chrysocephalum | reverse complement strand
GGATGGTCCCTAGTCCACAGGACATGGATTGATGTTCCTCTTCCTGTCTTTTCCCACCCTTTTGGAAAACAAGTTGGCTGCTGGAATGATCCCTGGGATGAAGGGGAGTGATTGGATTGTGTCGGGAACACGACAGGGATGATGGGAGTGTTAGAATTCCCACCTTTCCTCTGGATTGGCACCTTCCTAGGGATGATCCTTAGTCCGAAGGACATGGATGGATGTTCCTTTCCCTTGCATTTGGAAAACGAGTTGGCTGCTGGAATTATCCCTGGGATAAAGGGAAGGGAGAGGTGTGTGTTGGGAACACTGTAGAAATGATGGGAGTGTTAGAATTCCCACTTTTCCTGTGGATCGGAGCATCCCTAAGGATGATCCTTAGTCCACAGGACATGGATTGATGTTCCTTTCCCTCTCACTTGGAAAACAAGTTGGCTGCTGGAATTGTCCCCGGGATGAAGGGGAGTGAGGGTTGTGCCTTGGGAACAAATCCCGGAGCGGCTCCGGCAGAGCCTCCTGGTTTCCCGGGAAAGCTTCATCCCCGGATTTAACCCCTTCCACGAGGGCCTGGGGACATCTGGAGCCCCATTCCCGGGATTTTGGGGTGGAGTTGGTCCAAGGGCATCGAGGCCCAACCCTTGAGGACCCTCCAAGGCGGAGCTTCCAAGCTCAGCCTAAATCGTCTCTTCCTTGCCTTTGTTCGGCTTAAACCTGGATTTATCCGCTTAAACCTTCGGAATTCCCGATGAATGGGCGCCAACCCTTGGGAATGTTCCTCTGCTCCATCCCTCAGGACTCCTGGGCCTTCCTGGGTGGCTCAGGCCTCTCCTCTAGGCCGGGTTTAACCCTCTAGGCCGGGTTTAACCCATTAAACGAGGGGGAAGAAGGTCCCTGTGCCGGGAAGGGGAGGGAACCGGGAGGTTCCCGAGGGATTGGCACAGTGGGAAGCTCCGCCGGGAGCGGGGTTTGGGAAGGCGGGAAGGGCTTCGTGGGAAGGTGTCGGGGATGAGTCAGTTCGTCAGCTCTAATTAAAGGCCGGGCTTTAATTAGGGGGGGGATAGAGGGGGGTGGGTGAGTCAGAGGGATGGGGGGAGATGGAGGAGAAGGAGAGGAGAAGGAAACCCACCCGGATCCATCCCAGACTCTGGAACAACTCCCTGGGATGGGCTGGGGGTGAGATCCTGTGAGATTTGGGAAGCTGGAATCCCTGGGGATGCAGGGAAGA
>NW_020933118.1:0-508 GCF_003984885.1 Neopelma chrysocephalum | reverse complement strand
GGAGGGGACACCTGGAAAATCCCGTGTTTCCTTCCCAACCCTGGCATTGATTCCATAGGAAAGGCTCCTGGTGGATCTCCAGAGGTTCCTTGATCCATGTTTTCCCTAATTAAAACCCAGGATTAATTAGGGAGGTGATGGAGCAGGAGGAAGGTGGGAGTGAGTCAGAGGGATGGGGGGAGATGGAGGAGAAGGAGAGGAGAAGGAAACCCACCCGGATCCATCCCAGACTCTGGAACAACTCCCTGGGATGGGCTGGGGGTGAGATCCCATAGGTTTGGGAAGCTGGAATCCCTGGGGATGCAGGGAAGAGCTGGGAATGGTGGTGAGGGCTGGATTGGCCATGCGGTGAGCGGGAGGGGACACCAGGAAAATCCCATGTTTCCTTCCCAACCCTGGCATTGATTCCATAGGAAAGGCTCCTGGTGGGTCTCCAGAGGTCACTTGATCCATGTTTTCCCTAATTAAAGCCCAGGATTAATTAGGGAGGTGGGGGAGCAGGAGGGAG
>NW_020933117.1:0-1172 GCF_003984885.1 Neopelma chrysocephalum | reverse complement strand
TTGGAAAACAAGTTGGCTGCTGGAATTATCCCTGGGATGAAGGGGAGTGAGAGGTGTGTGTCAGGAACACGACAGGGATGATGGGAGTGTTAGAATTCCCACCTTTCCTATGGATTGGAGCGTCCCTAAGGATGGTCCCTAGTCCACAGGACATTGGTTGATATTCCTCTTCCCGTCTTTTCCCACCCTTTTGGAAAACAAATTTGCTGCTGGAATTGTCCCTGGGCTGTTCCTGTGAGTTGGGAACACGACAGGGATGATGGGAGTGTTAGAATTCCCACCTTTCCTGTGGATCGGAGTATCCCTATGGATGGTCCCTAGTCCACAGGACATTGGTTGATATTCCTCTTCCCGTCTTTTCTCACCCTTTTGGAAAACAAGTTGTCTTCTGGAATAATCCCCGGGATGAAGGGGAGTGAGGGTTGTGCCTTGGGAACAAATCCTGGAGCGGCTCCGGCAGAGCCTCCTGGTTTCCCGGGAAAGCTCCATCCCTGGATTTAACCCCTTCCACGAGGGCCTGGGGACATCTGGAGCCCCATTCCCGGGATTTTGGGGTCGAGTTGGTCCAAGGGCATCGAGGCCCAACCCTTGGAGTCCCTCCAAGGCGGAGCTTCCAAGCTCAGCCTAAATCGTCTCTTCCTTGCCTTTGTTCGGCTTAAACCTGGATTTATCCGCTTAAACCTTTGGAATTCCCGATGAATGGGCGCCAACCCTTGGGAATGTTCCTCTGCTCCATCCCTCAGGACTCCTGGGCCTTCCTGGGTGGCTCAGGCCTCTCCTCTAGGCCGGGTTTAACCCTCTAGGCCGGGTTTAACCCATTAAACGAGGGGGAAGAAGGTCCCTGTGCCGGGAAGGGGCTGGAACCGGGAGATTCCCGAGGGATTGGCACGACGGGAAGCTCTGCCGGGAGCGGGGTTTGGGAATGCGGGAAGGGCTTCGTGGGAAGGTGTCGGGGATGAGTCAGTTCGTCAGCTCTAATTAAAGGCCGGGCTTTAATTAGTGGGGGGGAGGAGGGGGGTGGGTGAGTCAGAGGGATGGGGGGAGATGGAGAAGGAGAGGAGAAGGAAACCCACCCGGATCCATCCCAGACTCCGGAACAACTCCCTGGGATGGGCTGGGGTTGAAATCCTGTGAGATTTGGGAAGCTGGAATCCCTGGGGATGCAGGGAAGA
>NW_020933116.1:0-336 GCF_003984885.1 Neopelma chrysocephalum | reverse complement strand
GATCCCATAGGTTTGGGAAGCTGGAATCCCTGGGGATGCAGGGAAGAGCTGGGAATGGTGGTGAGGGCTGGATTGGCCACGCGGTGAGCGGGAGGGGACACCTGGAAAATCCCGTGTTTCCTTCCCAGCCACGTCACCCATTCCATAGGAAAGGCTCCTGGTGGGTCTCCAGAGGTTCCTTGATCCATGTTTTCCCTAATTAATGCCCAGGATTAATTAGGATAATGGGGAAGTAGGAGGGAGGGGTGGGTGAATCAGAGGGATGGGGGGAGATGGAGGAGAAGGAGAGGAGAAGGAAACCCACTGGGATCCATCCCAGACTCCAGAACAACTCCC
>NW_020933115.1:0-307 GCF_003984885.1 Neopelma chrysocephalum | reverse complement strand
TCAGCTCCCGCCTGATCCGCCACCAGCAGATCCACACTGGGGAACGGGGGCCCCGGCCCTACAAATGTGGGGAATGCAAGAAAAGCTTTG
Source organism: Neopelma chrysocephalum (assembly GCF_003984885.1). NCBI lineage: Eukaryota > Metazoa > Chordata > Aves > Passeriformes > Pipridae > Neopelma > Neopelma chrysocephalum. The sequence continues at coordinate 217 of NW_020933115.1, read as the reverse complement.
CGTGCAATTCTCAACTCGTCACCCACCGGCGCGTGCACACGGGGGAACGGCCCTACGAGTGTGGGGAATGTGGGAAGACCTTTATCTATGGCTCCCACCTCCTCACCCACCGCCGGATGCACACGGTGGAGAAGCCCTACAAGTGCTTGGAATGCGGGAAAGGCTTCAGCGTCAGCTCCCGCCTGATCCGCCACCAGCAGATCCACACTGGGGAACG
>NW_020933114.1:0-664 GCF_003984885.1 Neopelma chrysocephalum | reverse complement strand
GAGGAGGAAGAGGAGGAAGAAGGGGAGGAGGAAGAAGAGGAGGAAGGCCACCCAGAGCCAGGCTGGGCACAGACGCTGAGGAGGAGGAGGAGGAAGAGGAGGATGAGGAGGAGGAAGAGCAGCAGGAAGAGGAGGAGGAAGATGAGGGGACACACAACAGGCCCAGAGGCAGCTCCGGACCCTGAGGAAGAGGAGGAAGAAGAGGAAGGTGAGGGGAGACACAACAAGTCCTGGAAGAAGAGGAGGAGGAAGAGGAGGAGGAAGATGAAGGACAGAGCTACAAAGCTCCCTGAGGAAGAGGAGCAGCAGGAGGGGAGGAAGGTTTGGAGGGAGGGCAGCAGGAGGAGGAGGAAGAGGAGGAAGAGGAGGAGGAAGAAGAAGGAGGAGGAAGAGCAGCAGGAGGAGAAGGAAGAGGAAGATGAGGAGGAAGAAGAAGGAGGAAGAGCAGCAAGAGGAAGAAGATGAGGAGAAAGAGGAGGAAGAGGAGGAGGAGGAAGATGAGGAAGGCCACACTCCCCCCCCAGCCCAGTGGCAGCTCCAAGGAGAGTCCCTGAGGAAGAGGAGGAGGAAGATGAAGATGAAGAGGAGGAGGAGAAGAGCAGCAGCAGGAGGAGGAGGATGAGGAGGAGGAAGAGGAGGAAGAGGAGGAGCAGCAAAACAAGCA
>NW_020933113.1:0-1193 GCF_003984885.1 Neopelma chrysocephalum | reverse complement strand
GAGGAGGAAGAGGAGGAAGAAGGGGAGGAGGAAGAAGAGGAGGAAGGTCACCCAGAGCCAGGCTGGGCACAGACGCTGAGGAGGAGGAGGAGGAAGAGGAGGATGAGGAGGAGGAAGAGCAGCAGGAAGAGGAGGAGGAAGAGGAGGGGACACACAACAGGCCCAGAGGCAGCTCCGGACCCTGAGGAAGAGGAGGAAGAAGAGGAAGGTGAGGGGAGACACAACAAGTCCTGGAGGAAGAGGAGGAGGAGGAGGAAGAGGAAGAGGAAGGACAGAGCTACAAAGCCAGTCCCTGAGGAAGAGGAGCAGCAGGAGGGGAGGAAGGTTTGGAGGGAGGGCAGCAGGAGGAGGAGGAAGAGGAGGAAGAGGAGGAGGAAGAAGGAGGAGGAAGAGCAGCAAGAGGAAGAAGAAGATGAGGAGGAAGAGCAGCAGGGGGAGGAGGAGGAGGAAGATGAGGAAGGCCACACACCCCCCTCAGCCCAGTGGCAGCTCCAAGGAGAGTCCCTGAGGAAGAGGAGGAGGAAGATGAAGATGAAGAGGAGGAGGAGAAGAGCAGCAGCAGGAGGAGGGAGATGAGGAAGAGGAGGAGGAAGAGCAGCACAATGAGCAGACCCAGAGAAAGAGGAGGAGGAGGAGGAGGAGGAGGAGGAAGATGAGGAAGGCCCCCCAAAACCAGCCCAGCGGCAGCTCCAAACCCAGGCCCTGAGGAGGAGGAGGAGGAGGAGGAAGAGCAGCGGGAGAAGGAGGAGGAAGACGAGGAGGAGGAAGAAGAGCAGGAGGAGGAGGAGGAGGAGGAAGATGAGGCAGAAAGAGCAGGGGGATGAGGAAGATGAGGAGGAAGAGCAGCAGGAGGAGGAGGAAGATGAAGAAGACGAGGAAGATGAGGAGGAGGAAGAGAAGGAAGATGAGGAGGAAGAACAGCAGGAGGAGGAGGAAAAGGAGGAAGATGAAGAGGAAGACGAGGAAGAGCGGGAGGAAGATGAGGAAGAGGCAGAGCAGGAGGAGGAAGATGAGGAGGAAGAGCAGCAGGAGGAGGAAGAGGAAGATGAGGCAGAGACAGAGCAGGGAATGAGGAAGATGAGGATGAAGAGCGACAAGAGGAGGAGGAGGAAGATGAGGAAGATGAGGAGGAAGAGCGGCAGGAGAAGCGGAGCCGGAGGAGGAGGAGGAAGAAGAGGAGCAGGAGGATGATG
>NW_020933112.1:0-387 GCF_003984885.1 Neopelma chrysocephalum | reverse complement strand
GATGAGGAGGAGGAAGAGGAGGAAGAGGAGGAGCAGCAAAACAAGCAGAGCCAGTGGAGGAGGAGGAGGAGGAGGAAGATGAGGAAGGCCCCCCAAAACCAGCCCGGGGGCAGCTCCAAACCCAGGCCCTGAGGAGGAGGAGGAGGAAGAGGAAGAGCAGCGGGAGGAGGAAGAGCAGGAGGAGGAGGAGGAGGAAGAAGATGAGGCAAAGGCAGAGCAGGGGGATGAGGAAGAGGGGGAGGAAGACGAGGAAGAGGAAGATGAGGAAGATGAGGCAGAGGCAGAGCAGGGGATGAGGAAGATGAGGAAGATGAGGAAGAAGAGCAGCAGGAGGAGGAGGAGGAAGATGAAGCAGAGCAGGAGGAGGAGAAAGATGAAGAGGAAGAG
>NW_020933111.1:0-899 GCF_003984885.1 Neopelma chrysocephalum | reverse complement strand
CCGAAATACCTGGGACCCCCAAACACCTGGATACCCCCAAAATACGGGGATACACCCAAAATACCTGGACACCCCCAAAATATAGGGATACACCCAAAATACAGGGATGCGCCCCCCGAAATACCTGGATACCCCAAAAATATGGGGATACACCCCTCAAAATACCTGGATATCCCCAGACACCTGGATACACCCCCAAAATACAGGGATGCACCCCCCAAAATATCTGGATACCCTCAAAATATGGGGATACCCCCAAAATGCGGGGATACCCCCCCCGAAATACCTGGATGCCCCCAAAAATACAAGAATACCCCTCCCAAAACACTTGGATAACCCCAAAATATAGGGATACCCCCAAAATACAGAGATATACCCCCAAAATATGGGGATACACTCAAAACATCTGGATACACCCCTCCCAAACATCTGGGATTCCCGAACACCTGGATACACGCCCAAAATCCAGGGATACACCCCCAAAACACCTGGACTCGCTGGGTTTGGGGGTCCCAGGATCAGTTTGGGGGTCCCGGGGTGGGTTTGGGGGTCCCAGGGGTGCAGGTTTTGGGGGTCCCCGACCTGAGGGGATCCCCAGGAGGTTTGGAGGGCCCTGGGGTTGGGGTTTGTGGGTCCCGGGTGGGTTTGGGGTTTGTGGGATCAGTTTGGGGGTCCCTGGTGGGTCTGGGGGTCCCGGGATCAGTTCAGGTGTCCTGGGGGTGCAGGTTTGGGAGTCCTTGATGGGTTTTTGGGTCCCCGGTGGGTTTGGGGGTCCCAGGATCACTTTTGGGGTCCTGGGGTGGGTTCAGGGGTGCCAGGGGTGGGTTTTTTGGGGTCCCCCGACCTGAGGGCGCGGCTGAGCTTGTCGTAGTTCATGTGGGGTCTGCACTTGTGTCCCC
>NW_020933110.1:0-1110 GCF_003984885.1 Neopelma chrysocephalum | reverse complement strand
CCGAAATACCTGGGACCCCCAAACACCTGGATACCCCCAAAATACGGAGATACACCCAAAATACCTGGACACCCCCAAAATATAGGGACACCCCCAAAATACAGGGATGCACCCCCTGAAATACCTGGATACACCAAAAATATGGGGATACACCCCTCAAAGTACCGGGATACCACCAAAAACATCTGGGACCCCCGAACACCTGGATACACCCCCAAAACACCTGGACCTGCTGGGTCTGGGGGGGTCTCAGGATCAGTTCAGGGTTCCTGGGGGGGGTCCCAGGGGTGCAGGTTTTGGGGGTCCCTGGTGGGTTTGGGGGTCCCGGGATCAGTTGGGGGGTCCTGGGGGTGCAGGTTTGGGGGTCCCTGATGGGTTTTTGGGTTCCTGTGGGGTTTGGGAGTTCCAGGGTGGGTCTGGGGGTCCAGGGATCAGTTCAGGTGTCCCAAGGGTTTGGGGGTCTCTGATGGGTTTGGGGTTTGTGGGATCAGTTTGGGGGTCCCGGGGTGGGTTCAGGGGTCCCGGTATCAATTCAGGGGTGCCAGGGGTGGGTTTTTCGGGGTCCCCCGACCTGAGGGCGCGGCTGAGCTTGTCGTAGTTCATGTGGGGTCTGCACTTGTGTCCCCAGGGGTTTGGGGGTCCCTGGTGGGTTTGGGAGCTCCGGGGTGAGTTTGGGGGTCCCGGGATCAATTCAGGGGTCCCTGGGGTGGGTTTTTTGGGGGTCCCCCGACCTGAGGGTGCGGCTGAGCTTGTCGTAGTTCATGTGGGGCTTGCACTTGTGTCCCCTGGGATTTGGGGGTCCCTGATGGGTTTGGGGTTTGTGGGATCAGTTTGAGGGTCCCTGGTGAGTTTGGGGGTCCCGGGATCAATTCAGGGGTGCCAGGGGTGGGTTTTTTGGGGGTCCCCCGACCTGAGGGCGCGGCTGAGCTTGTCGTAGTTCATGTGGGGCTTGCACTTGTGTCCCCAGGGTGGGGGATTTTGGGGTCCCAATGGATTTTGGGGTGGGTTTGGGGATCCCGGGTGGGTTCAGGGGTCCTGGGATCATTCTGGGGGTCCCTGGGGTGGGTATTTGGGGGTCCCCCGACCTGAGGGCGCGGCTGAGCTTGTCGT
>NW_020933109.1:0-1838 GCF_003984885.1 Neopelma chrysocephalum | reverse complement strand
CCCCCCTGTTCCCAGGACCCAGGAAGAAGCTATGGGAGTTCTAAAGTGTGGTGGGGGAAAAAAGTTTTCCCCCCCTGGAGTTAAAAAAGTGGTAACCCCCCAGGGGGTGATGTCCCTTGGGGTTGAACCAATCAGCGCTCCTGCAAAATAGAAACGTATCACAAGCAGACCGGAAAAGAAGGATGTTGTAGTTAGTTGTTGTTGAGAGTGGCCATGTTGTTGTGAAGCCACAAGGGCAAGGGGAACGGAGCCCCGTTGGGGGCTTGGAACAGGAACTTGGAACAGTGTTAGACTGGGCCAGGTATCTGTAGCTAAGAGCTGGAGGAGTTTCTCCACTGTGAGCAGCAGCAGGAGATACCGAAAAGCAGTGGCAGAAACAGCACTGACCGGAGAAGAGTGGCAAAGAGCCAAAAAAGAGAAGAAGAAGCAGCAAATCCAGCATTGGAGTCAAGGAGGAGTGCAGGGGCACTTTGTGATACGACGTGGTGACGTGAGCTTGTCCCTGATATCGCAGTCCATGGGAGAGAGAGGGGAGAGGGGACCCCCTTGTGTGTATTGGAAAGAGATCCAGCTACAACAGTCCAGCTACAGCTGCTGCATGGAAGACCGAAGAGAGGCTGCTGCCCTGAGAGTGAAAAGGATCTTTCCTTTTCCCTTCTGGACTTTTATTGGAGGGAGAAGAGATTGATCCATTGCAAATACTGATTGATCATAGGAGAGACAGTTAAGGTTATGTATATGATGTATTATAATATTTATTTGTGTAGTCATTGTAATATAATCCCCTTCCCCCCATATTGAGTCTTGTCTTGTGTTTGGATAACCCATCTCACACTGGGGTGAGATGTGGGAGGGGGGGCTTGGACTCGGGAACTGGATTTTGGGGCTCTCAAACCAGGACATAAAGGCATCCCACCCCTCTGTTTCCAGGTCCCCAGAGAGAAGCTATGGGGGTCCTAAGGCATCCCACCTCCCTCTTCCCACACCCCCCCTGTTCCCAGGACCCAGGAAGAGGCAATGGGGGTTCTAAAGGCATCCCACCCCCCTTGTTCCCATGGCCCCAGGGAGAAGCTGGGAGAGTCCCAGGGCATCCCATCCCTTCCCCCCATTCCCAGGTCCCAGGGAGGCTGGGGCTGCAGAAACCCGGAAACAGTGTTAAACTGGGCTGAGGACTGTGGCCAAGAGTTGAGGGAGTCTTTCTCCACTCTGAATGGGCAGCAGGAGCGGCGGCAGAGACAGCACCAAACAGAGAAGTGTGGCCGAGAGCCAAAAGAGAGAACAAGCAGCAGAGATGGCACGAAAGCAAGCTGAGAGACACAGAGCTATCCGATGGAGAGACCAAGCACCAAGCTCAGCGGAGGCTGTTTGGGGGTGAGCCTGGCTTTATGTCCCCAAACCCTTGGAGACCCCTCTTAGAAGGAGGGGGTGGACTTCCATTTGAAGGGAGTCCTGAAATGCAGCAGCACCGGAGAGAGGAGCTGAGAAGCTCAGAGACGTCCTGTGAGCTGGACCAGGACGGAATGCGGGGGAAGTGGCCTTTTCCCCACTGCTACACTGGCAGTTTGAGACCTCAGTCTTTTCTTCATCCTCTGTGGCAATGTTTCCCCCTGCATCCAATAAAAAATGGAGATTCTCCTTTTTCCTCCTCTCTTTGTTGATGCCTTTGTAAAAGCTCTTTTTGTTCTCTCTTACAACAGTGGCCAAATTAAGTTGGAGCTGGGCTTTTGCTTTCCTAGCTTTCTCCCTGCCTAACTTGGTGACATCCTCACTGTTCTCCTGCATTGCTGCCCCTTCTTCCAAAGCTGTTGAAACAGGAGCCAGGCCTAGAAGAGTTAACT
>NW_020933108.1:0-1832 GCF_003984885.1 Neopelma chrysocephalum | reverse complement strand
CCCCCCTGTTCCCAGGACCCAGGAAGAAGCTATGGGAGTTCTAAAGTGTGGTGGGGGAAAAAAGTTTTCCCCCTGGAGTTAAAAAAGTGGTAACCCCCCAGGGGGTGATGTCCCTTGGGGTTGAACCAATCAGCGCTCCTGCAAAATAGAAACGTATCACAAGCAGACCGGAAAAGAAGGATGTTGTAGTTAGTTGTTGTTGAGAGTGGCCATGTTGTTGTGAAGCCACAAGGGCAAGGGGAACGGAGCCCCGTTGGGGGCTTGGAACAGGAACTTGGAACAGTGTTAGACTGGGCCAGGTATCTGTAGCTAAGAGCTGGAGGAGTTTCTCCACTGTGAGCAGCAGCAGGAGATACCGAAAAGCAGTGGCAGAAACAGCACTGACCGGAGAAGAGTGGCAAAGAGCCAAAAAAGAGAAGAAGAAGCAGCAAATCCAGCATTGGAGTCAAGGAGGAGTGCAGGGGCACTTTGTGATACGACGTGGTGACGTGAGCTTGTCCCTGATATCGCAGTCCATGGGAGAGAGAGGGGAGAGGGGACCCCCTTGTGTGTATTGGAAAGAGATCCAGCTACAACAGTCCAGCTACAGCTGCTGCATGGAAGACCGAAGAGAGGCTGCTGCCCTGAGAGTGAAAAGGATCTTTCCTTTTCCCTTCTGGACTTTTATTGGAGGGAGAAGAGATTGATCCATTGCAAATACTGATTGATCATAGGAGAGACAGTTAAGGTTATGTATATGATGTATTATAATATTTATTTGTGTAGTCATTGTAATATAATCCCCTTCCCCCCATATTGAGTCTTGTCTTGTGTTTGGATAACCCATCTCACACTGGGGTGAGATGTGGGAGGGGGGCTTGGACTCGGGAACTGGATTTTGGGGCTCTCAAACCAGGACATAAAGGCATCCCACCCCTCTGTTTCCAGGTCCCCAGAGAGAAGCTATGGGGGTCCTAAGGCATCCCACCTCCCTCTTCCCACACCCCCCTGTTCCCAGGACCCAGGAAGAGGCAATGGGGGTTCTAAAGGCATCCCACCCCCTTGTTCCCATGGCCCCAGGGAGAAGCTGGGAGAGTCCCAGGGCATCCCATCCCTTCCCCCATTCCCAGGTCCCAGGGAGGCTGGGGCTGCAGAAACCCGGAAACAGTGTTAAACTGGGCTGAGGACTGTGGCCAAGAGCTGAGGGAGTCTTTCTCCACTCTGAATGGGCAGCAGGAGCGGCGGCAGAGACAGCACCGAACAGAGAAGTGTGGCCGAGAGCCAAAAGAGAGAACAAGCAGCAGAGATGGCACGAAAGCAAGCTGAGAGACACAGAGCTATCCGATGGAGAGACCAAGCACCAAGCTCAGCGGAGGCTGTTTGGGGGTGAGCCTGGCTTTATGTCCCCAAACCCTTGGAGACCCCTCTTAGAAGGAGGGGGTGGACTTCCATTTGAAGGGAGTCCTGAAATGCAGCAGCACCGGAGAGAGGAGCTGAGAAGCTCAGAGACGTCCTGTGAGCTGGACCAGGACGGAATGCGGGGGAAGTGGCCTTTTCCCCACTGCTACACTGGCAGTTTGAGACCTCAGTCTTTTCTTCATCCTCTGTGGCAATGTTTCCCCCTGCATCCAATAAAAAATGGAGATTCTCCTTTTTCCTCCTCTCTTTGTCGATGCCTTTGTAAAAGCTCTTTTTGTTCTCTCTTACAACAGTGGCCAAATTAAGTTGGAGCTGGGCTTTTGCTTTTCTAGCTTTCTCCCTGCCTAACTTGGTGACATCCTCACTGTTCTCCTGCATTGCTGCCCTTTCTTCCAAAGCTGTTGAAACAGGAGCCAGGCCTAGAAGAGTTAACT
>NW_020933107.1:0-1026 GCF_003984885.1 Neopelma chrysocephalum | reverse complement strand
TGGTTTGGGATGGAAGGGATCTGAAGGATCATCCATCCCTGGAGGGGGGACTCACCCCTGGTGAGAGAATTAAAACCCTTTGGAAATCAGGGATGCAGAATCATGGAATCCTGGAATGCTTTGGGTTGGATGGATCATCCCCTGCAGGGGGACTCACTCCCACCCGCCAGAGGTTTAAAACCCTCTGGAATGAAGATCCCAGAATGGTTGGGGTTGGGAAGGATCTGAAGGATCATCCAGTCCCATCCAATCCCAACGGGCAGGGGCACCTTGCACTACCCCAGGCTGCTCCAACCCGGCCTTGGACACTCCCAGGGAGGGGGAATCCCCCCTCCATCCCGGTTGGACACAAATTCAGACACAAATCCTTGGATCAGAGCTCTGCCCACAAATGCCAAACCCACATTTTAAGCTCCAGGGCCTTCCCACCCTCCCAGGAATCCACGATTCACCCCAAGGCCGCCGTTTCCTCCCTGGGGAAAGGCAAAGGTTTGGGTCGGGAACGCTCATCCCGGACTTACGAAAAAGCCGGATTATCCTTGTAGTCCTCCATAGCGACCTTCTCTAACTCGGGGCCCCCTTCAGCCACGAACCTGGCCAGCTTTTCCACCACCTCCCGGGTCTCCACGTCCTCTGGGGGCAGAACTTTAAGCAGGCTGTCAGTACCAGGGCCAACCCACAACCACACAGGAGCAGCAACCTCTGCCACACCCCTGGAGCGGGAGCAGGGAGCAGGGAATGGGGCATCCATCCGGACACAGGGGTAGAAAGCACCATTCCCAGCTCACTGACCTTTGATCTTCAGCCACTGCTCGTAGTCCTGTCCCTACACTGAACCCCTATCCCAGGATTTGTGCTCCTGCATCCCAAATGGAGCACAAGTCCCTAAACTGAACCCCTATCGTTGCACTGGTGCTCCTGCATCCCAAACTGATGGAACACAGGTCCCTACACTGAACCCCTATCCCAGGACTGGTGCTCCTGCATCCCAAAGCTCTGGAGCACAGGGAACACTGACCTTTGATC
>NW_020933106.1:0-325 GCF_003984885.1 Neopelma chrysocephalum | reverse complement strand
ACAGGGAGACCTTTGATCTCCAACCACTGCTCACAATCCTGTCCCTACACTGAGCCCCTATCCCAGGCCTGGTGCTCCTGCATCCCAAATGGAGCACAGGTCCCTAAACTGAACCCTTATCCCAGGACTGGTGTTTCTGCATCCCAGAGCTCCAGAGCCCAAGGAACACTGACCTTTGATCTCCAGCCAATGCTCGTAGTCCTGTCCCTACACTGATCCCCTATCCCAGGATTGGTGATCCTACATCCCAAACTGATGGAACACAGGTTCCTACACTGACCCCTATCCCAGGATTGGTGATCCTGCATCCCAAAGCTCTGGAGCA
>NW_020933105.1:0-1380 GCF_003984885.1 Neopelma chrysocephalum | reverse complement strand
TGGTTTGGGATGGAAGGGATCTGAAGGATCATCCATCCCTGGAGGGGTGACTCACCCCTGGTGAGAGAATTAAAATCCTTTGGAAATCAGGGATGCAGAATCATGGAATCCTGGAATGCTTTGGGTTGGATGGATCACCCACTGCAGGGGGACTCGCTCCCACCTGCCAGAGGCTTAAAAAAGCCTCTGGAATGAAGATCCCAGAATGGTTGGGGTTGGGAAAGATCTGAAGGATCATCCATCCCTAGAGGGGGGATGATTACCCTGTCAGAGGATTCAAAAAGATCCCAGAATGGTTTGGGATGGAAGGGGTCTGAAGGATCCCTGGAGGGGGGACTCACCCCTGGTGTCATTTACAGCTGTCAGAGGATTAAAAAAGATCCCAGAATGGTTTGGGATGGAAGGGATCTGAAGGATCATCCATTCCTGGGGGACTCACCCTGTCAGAGGATTAAAACCCTTTGGAAATAAGGGATGCAGAATCCTGGAATGCTTTGGGTTGGATGGATCACCCACTGCAGGGGGACTCGCTCCCACCTGTCAGAGGCTTAAAAAACCCTCTGGAATGAAGATCCCAGAATGGTTTGGGTTGGGAAGGATCTGAAGGATCACCCAGTCCCATCCAATTCCAACGGGCAGGGGCACCTTCCACCACCCCAGGCTGCTCCAACCTGGCCTTGGACACTCCCAGGGAGGGGGAATCCCCCCTCCATCCCGGTTGGACACAAATTCAGACACAAATCCTTGGATCAGAGCTCTGCCAACAAACACCAAACCCACATTTTAAGCTCCAGGGCCTCCCCACCCTCCCAGGAATCCACGATTCACCCCAAGGCCACCGTTTCCTCCCTGGGGAAAGGCAAAGGTTTGGGTCGGGAACGCTCATCCCGGACTTACGAAAAAGCCGGATTATCCTTGTAGTCCTCCATAGCGACCTTCTCTAACTCGGGGCCCCCTTCAGCCACGAACCTGGCCAGCTTTTCCACCACCTCCCGGGTCTCCACGTCCTCTGGGGGCAGAACTTTAAGCAGGCTGTCAGTACCGGGGCCAACCCACAACCACACAGGAGCAGCAACCTCTGCCACACCCCTGGAGCGGGAGCAGGGAGCAGGGAATGGGGCATCCATCCGGACACGGGGGTGGAAATCACCATTCCCAGCTCACTGACCTTTGATCTTCAGCCACTGCTCGTAGTCCTGTCCCTACACTGAACCCCTATCCCAGGATTGGTGCTCCTGCATCCCAAATGGAGCACAAGTCCCTAAACTGAACCCCTATCGTTGCACTGGTGCTCCTGCATCCCAAACTGATGGAACACAGGTGCCTACACTGAACCCCTATCCCAGGATTGGTGATCCTGCATCCCAAAGCTCTGGAGCA
>NW_020933104.1:0-522 GCF_003984885.1 Neopelma chrysocephalum | reverse complement strand
TCCTGCATCCCAAAGCTCTGGAGCACAGGGAACACTGACCTTTGATCTCCAGCCACTGCTCATAACTCTGTCCCTACACTGAGCCCCTATCCCAGGCCTGGTGCTCCTGCATCCCAAAGCTCTGGAGCCCAAGGAACACTGACCTTTGATCTCCAGCCAGTGCTCATAACCCTGTCCCTAAACTGAATCCCTATCCCAGGATGGGTGCTCCTGCATCCCAAATGAAACACAGGTCCCTACACTGAACCCCTATCCCAGGATGGGTGCTCCTGCATCCCAAATGGAGCACAGGGAATCACTGACCTTTGATCTCCAGCCACTGCTCACAACTCTGTCCCTACACTGAGCCCCTATCCCAGGACTGGTGATCCTGCATCCCAAACCTCTGGAGCACAGGTCCCTAAACTGACCCCTATTCCAGGATGGGTATCCTGCATCCCAAAGCTCTGGAGTACAGGGAATTACTTACTGGAGCACAGGGAGACCTTTGATCTCCAACCACTGCTCACAATCCTGTCCCTA
>NW_020933103.1:0-1366 GCF_003984885.1 Neopelma chrysocephalum | reverse complement strand
CAATCGGTCTCGAGGGGTAGGGGCTCAGCAGGGAGACGAGCGAGGTGAGAATTTTACTCCCGAACCGAATTTGGTGTTAGTTTTAGGATGTTGTCTATTTGTTCAATCTCTACATATATGTTGTAACTGTTTACTTTTTTTTCTAGGCGATACACAACCCTTTGCCTGTCTGCTGAATGTACCGGAGGTCCATTCGATAAGAGGTCAAGCTCAAGGAACCCGAGACAGTCACCACGAGGCGGTACGTCAGCTCAAACCTCTGCATCTGTGTTCTTTTTGCAGCGGCCGTCTGTCCACTTAGCGGGGTGTAACATTGCTTTGGCATGCAGTCTGATGGGGTTTAGAGGTTTTCAGCTTTCCTCGAGAGCAATCCTTAAATGATTGAGATCTCAGTGTTTGAGCATTTCCCCATTGTATTTGAAGGGGTGGTCTCAGTAGCAGCTGGAAAGAGAGGAGCCTTCCAGGCAATTGGGAGAGGCAGCAGGAGGAGCAGGGATGCACTGCAGCTTCAAAAATGCCCTCTAATTTTGTCTCTCGCTCACTCAGGTATCCCAGAAGATGACAGCCACAGCATGTGACTCCAGTCAGAGCCAGTGACGCGAGGACCCGCCTCAGTGACAGTGAGTAGGGGGATCGTTGGGGTTCCAGCCCCGTGCCACACTACTCACATATAGTTTATGGTTTTCTTTCTCGTAGTTGACTTGGAGTAACCTTGTGACCGCAGGAACCACCTCACGATGGGGCGACCGACCGGATTTGGTTGTCTCGAGCTGTCCTTGTCTGCAATCTCCGAGTATTAAAAGGATGAGCAACGAAGCACTGAGCTTTAGTGATCACAGGTGCCATCCGGCTAACCTTTGAGAGCATCCAGGCATTGGAGGTGAGTCAGGGAGGCAGCAGGAGGAGCAGGGATCCACTGCAGCTTCAGAAATGCCCTCTAATTTTGTCTCTCGCTCGCTCAGGTGTCCCGGAAGATGACAGCCACAGCGTGTGACTCCAGTCAGAGCCAGTGACCCGAGGACCCGCCTCAGTGACAGTGAGTAGAGGGATCTTTGGGGCTGGGGCCACGTGCCACACTACTCAGACATTGTGTGTGGTTTTCTTTCTCGTAGTTGACTCCGAGTGATCTCACGATGGCAGGAACCTCTGAGCCAGCCCAGGTGCCCCTCCTTTGCATCAGAGATGGATTCACATCCCCGGCTCTCTGAAAGATAAGTGCAGGGCAAAGACCCAGAGAGGGGTTGGGAGTCGGTCCAAGCATGTGCATCACCCAGAGGGATTTTTGAAATTAGTACAGTGCAATGGGTATCCTATAACAGGTTATTTGGCTGCATCAAAGGAAGGGCTTACTTTGTATCATTGGATT
>NW_020933102.1:0-717 GCF_003984885.1 Neopelma chrysocephalum | reverse complement strand
GTTATTTGGCTGCATCAAAGGAAGGGCTTACTTTGTATCATTGGATTCACATGTGCAGGGCAGAGCAGTTCCAGTCTGTGTCACGTCCTTTGTCTCGTCCGTGTTTCGTGTCCTTAGGGTTTTTTGTGTCACAGGGTTTGTGTTGTCACGGGTGCGGGATGTCTCACGTGGTCTTGGCCTGGAACTGCTCTGCCCTGCTATGTGGATCAGGGGGTAGATGGAATATTGCTCAGTGTCTCACATCCACATGTCAGTTACCTTAGACAGTGGAGCCGATGGCTGTACAGTCCTGCCGGATGGAGCAGGTGTCCGTAACTCGTGTGCAATCATTAGAGCTGAGTGTTGTGGAGCTGATGGTACTTGAATTGCAGGACCTTGAAGCTGGGTTGTCACTTTTCTTCTCATATGCTGCTGTCAGAGTTCTCATTTGCTCAGGGTAAATGAGATCTTTTAAATGGTGAAGGTCTCAGTGACCATGCAGGTGACCTGACTAACCTTATTTCTTTTTTTTTTTCCCCCCCAGATAAGTGGACACAATGCACCCCAGACCGAGACAAGTTGAAGCAGCCTAGGAAGAAGGTTGTATTGGGTGTTGGATGAAGGATGTCAGTTTTAGCCATAGGAGTTCTTTATCTTGTGCCTGTTTGTTTTTTATTTTCCAGATGGGGCACAATCGGTCTCGAGGGGTAGGGGCTCAGCAGGGAGACGAGCGAGGTG
>NW_020933101.1:0-6255 GCF_003984885.1 Neopelma chrysocephalum | reverse complement strand
CATGCCCTTTTATGGAATTCCCTACTCTGAGGGAGGGACTGAGCACTCCCGCCTGAACTGGAGAGTATATAACTGGGAGTTTCAGAGCCTTGGGGCTCTCTCTCGTGGGACCCAGAGGAAGACAGCAGACCACCGCTGCTCCCAACCAGGCTGAGACCACCACCCTCAACTGGACTGCAATCACCACTTCTGACCAGACTGCAGCAGCTCTCCCACCAGCAGGTTTTATCCCCTCTCCCTTTGCTTTGGACTTGGGGGGTGGGCCAAGGTACACCACTTTTGTTCATACCCCAGGGTGCTGGGTTTGTACATTTGGGTTTTGTGGATTAAAACCAATTGTCTGTCTGTATAATTGTACTTATTGCATTATTTTAATAAATTGTTATTCTGACTTATAAATCTCTCTTTTGAATTGAGTTCATTTTCCCTTGCTGGTTAACTTTTAAACCAGCACATTTTTGGCGCCCAACGTGGGGCAGAGAGAGAGAAGTCAGAATCACAATTTCATTTTAAGCATCTGTGTATTTGGATACAGAAACTCCCCGATCAACATGTTGTTTGGTGCATTCACGTGGGTGTTTTATCTGAGCATGTTCATATTTCCGCAGATGGGGAACTATTTGCCTATTTTAATGCTCTCTTTAAGACCAGGGAGAGGGATCCGAATTGCTTTACTAGTATACTATGTTTATGTCATCATAACCTCAGAAGCAATGAGTTTCATTGTAAATGTGTATTCAGTCCTGTTTACCTGTCCTGGCTTAGGTTGCTACCTCTGGGGCCTCATTAAAAATTGCACCCAGCCCTTTGGGGGAACAGTGGGGAATGGTGGTTTCCAGCCTCTCACCTCCTTCTTCCCCTTCAGACCTGCTACAACAGTTTTTGAAAATATTGATTTTCCTTTTGATGCTAAGGACGGCATAATGTTATTGTTCGTGTTGCTCTGTCTGCTGCTCTGTCTGCTCTGTACTGTTTACACCATGCTTAGGGTCAGAACAGGGCCTTCTAGGGAGGCTGTTTGGACGCCTGTCCTGGGAATGGATAACGCTGAGTGGCACGGGAAGTGGGAGGACATCGGCCAGTATTTGGAGAAGTTTTCTCCTCCCATGATCTGGAAATTCACCCCTGAACAACTGCAGGATCCTGTCAGCATGATAAAACTGGTAAAGGAAAAATGCTCTGGCAGCTCCAGAGATGGTCAGCTCACAGCAACCTGCTGGGCCCTGGCCACTGCTTACCGGGCACTGCTTGACATGGTACAGCACTGCCAGGGGGAGGAGAGAAGGAGCAAATCAACTGGCACCACGTCCACACAAACTACAGCTGAGTCGGAGGGAGTAAGAAATAAATCAACTGGCACCATGCCCACACAAACCATCGAGGAGCCAGAAGGACAACAGAAACCAATAGCAGTCGCCCCTGTCCAGAAAAGGAAATCGAAGACCAAATCAGTTCGCATAGCAAATGATGACGAAGAGGCAGGACCTTCACATCCACCGGAGGAGACAGAGCCAGAAATAATCACTCGGTCCCTATCCCTGGGTGAGCTACGTGAGCTCCGGAGGGAGTTCACACGGCAGGCGAACGAGTCCATCCTGACCTGGCTGCTCCGAATCTGGGATGCCGCCGCTAACGACACAATTCTAGATGGAAGTGAAGCAAGACAACTGGGATCCCTGTCTCGAGATGTCGTCATTGATCAGGGGATTGGAAGGAGGCAGGAAACTCTCAGCCTCTGGCGGCGACTGTTGTCCAGTGTAAGGGAGAGATACCTTTGCAAGGAGGACCTCCACGTACAGCAAGGACAGTGGAACACAATGGAACAAGGTATCCGGTGCTTGAGAGAATTGGCTGTACTGGAGATAATCTTTGCAGAGGACGAAAGATTCCCTAAAAGTCCAGATGGTGTACAGTGCACATCCCAGATGTGGTTGAAGTTTGCACGACTCGGGCCAGAAATGTATTCCCGCTACTTAGCAACGCTGCAATGGAGGGAGGGAGAGGACAAGGTTGGTGCATTGGTCAGCAAACTCAGGATTTATGAAGACACTGTCACCGCCCCATTACGAGCCCACGTCTCATCGGTGGAAACCAAACTGGCTGAACATGTCCGAAGCCTGGAAGAGAAGATTGAAGAAGGACACCAGAGGCTAAGAGAAGAAATTAAGGAAGGGATCTTCCATACCTCGCCAGGACAAACAAGGGTCTCTGCTATCAGGAGCCAGCGTCCCCCAGCTAAGGAGAGAGGGTACACTCCACGTGGCAATCTATGGTTTTACCTCCAAGAGCACGGAGAAGATATGAGGAAGTGGGATGGGAAACCCACCTCTTCCTTAGCAGCCCGGGTACGTGAATTGAAAAGAGGAACAAGTACCACAAGGAACTCTTTGAGGATGAATGCTGCTCCAGTCTCTCGTAGGCAAGACTCCAGACGGCCCAGGAATGATGACATGTCTGATCCTCTTGAAGGGACTTCCAGGTCATACTTACAAGAAGAGCGCAATGAGTACCATGACCAGGACTAGGGGTGCCCTGCCTCTAGCCAGGTAGAGGAGAGGGACAATCGAGTCTATTGGACAGTGTGGATTCGGTGGCCTGGCACATCAGAGCCACAAAGATATAAGGCTTTAGTTGACACCGGCGCACAATGTACTTTGATGCCATCAAGATACATAGGGGCAGAATCCATCTCTATTTCTGGGGTGACAGGGGGATCCCAACAGCTGACTGTACTGGAAGCTGAAGTGAGCCTGACTGGGAAGGAATGGCACAGACACCCCATCGTGACTGGTCCAGAGGCCCCGTGTATCCTTGGCATAGATTACCTGAGGAGTGGGTATTTCAAAGACCCAAAAGGACTTCGTTGGGCGTTTGGCATAGCTACTGTGGAGGCAGAGGAAATTAGACAGTTGAACACCTTGCCTGGCCTCTCAGAGGACCCCTCTGCTGTGGGACTGCTGAAGGTTGAAGAACAGTTGGTATCGATAGCCACAGCAACCGTGCACCGTCGGCAATACCGCACCGACCGAGACTCTGTGACTCCCACACATAAGATGATCCGTGAACTGGAGACCCAGGGGGTGGTCAGCAAGACTCGCTCACCCTTTAATAGCCCTATATGGCCAGTGC
The DNA here is from genome assembly GCF_003984885.1 of Neopelma chrysocephalum. Classification (NCBI taxonomy): domain Eukaryota; kingdom Metazoa; phylum Chordata; class Aves; order Passeriformes; family Pipridae; genus Neopelma; species Neopelma chrysocephalum. Next base: position 3,126 of record NW_020933101.1, on the reverse strand, counting down.
GTAAATCCAGCGGAGAGTGGAGGCTGACAGTGGATTACCGTGGACTCAATGAAGTCACACCACCCCTGAGTGCTGCTGTGCCGGACATGCTGGAGCTCCAGTACGAGCTGGAGTCCAAGGCAGCCAAGTGGTATGCCACCATTGACATTGCCAACGCCTTCTTCTCCATTCCTTTGGCAGCGGAGTGCAGGCCACAATTTGCTTTCACTTGGAGAGGTGTGCAGTACACCTGGAATCGACTGCCTCAGGGGTGGAAACACAGTCCCAGCATTTGCCATGGACTGATCCAGACTGCACTGGAAAAGGGCGAGGCTCCAGAACATCTACAGTACATTGATGACATCATTGTATGGGGGAACACAGCGGGGGAAGTCTTCGAGAAAGGAGAGAAGATAATCCAGATCCTCCTAAGAGCTGGTTTTGCCATTAAACGAAGTAAGGTCAAGGGACCTGCTCAGGAAATTCAGTTCTTAGGAGTGAAGTGGCAAGATGGACGTCGCCTAATTCCAACGGAGGTAATTAACAAAATAGCAGCCATGTCCCCACCAACCAGCAAGAAGGAAACACAGGCTTTCCTAGGCGCTGTGGGCTTTTGGAGGATGCATATCCCCGTGTACAGTCAAATTGTAAGCCCTCTCTACCTTGTGACATGGAAGAGAAATGATTTCCAGTGGGGGCCTGAACAACAACAGGCCTTTGAACAAATCAAACAGGAGATTGCCCATGCGGTAGCCCTTGGGCCAGTAAGGACAGGACAGGACGTGAAGAACGTGCTCTACACTGCAGCCGGGAAGAATGGCCCTTCTTGGAGCCTCTGGCAGAAAGTGCCTGGGGAGACCCGAGGACGACCGCTGGGATTCTGGAGTCGGGGATACAAAGGATCTGAAGCCAGCTATACACCAACTGAGAAAGAGATCCTGGCTGCTTATGAAGGACTTCGAGCTGCCTCAGAAGTGATCGGCACCGAAGCGCAGCTCCTCCTGGTACCCCGACTACCAGTGCTGGGCTGGATGTTCAAGGGGAGAGTTCCTGCTACACATCACGCCACCGATGCCACATGGAGTAAGTGGATCGCTCTGATCACACAACGAACCCGGATAGGGAATCCTAATCGCCCTGGGATTCTGGAAATTATCACCAATTGGCCCGAAGGTGAGAGTTTTGGACTATCCTCTGAAGAAGAAGAGGAGCAGGTGACACGGGCTGAGGAGGCCCCACCATATGACAAGCTACCAGCAGATGAAAGACGATATGCGCTCTTCACGGATGGCTCCTGCCGCATTGTAGGGACAAACCGAAAATGGAAGGCAGCCGTGTGGAGTCCCACACGGCGAGTTGCAGAAGCAACCGAAGGACAAGGTATGTCAAGTCAGTTTGCAGAGCTTAAAGCCGTTCAGATGGCTTTGGATATAGCTGAACGAGAGAAGTGGCCAAGACTCTATATCTACACTGACTCATGGATGGTGGCCAATGCTCTGTGGGGATGGCTAGAGCGATGGAAAAAGGCCAACTGGCAGCGCCAAGGGAAACCCATCTGGGCGGCGGAGATGTGGCAGGACATCGCTGGCCGGGTAGAGAAGCTGAGTGTGAAGGTTGGTCACGTAGACGCTCACGTACGCAAGAAACGGGCTAATGAGGAGCATCGCAACAACGAGCAGGCGGACCGAGCTGCCAGGATTAAAGTCTCTCAGGTAGATCTGGATTGGCAACACAAAGGAGAATTATTTCTGGCTCGATGGGCCCATGACGCCTCCGGTCACCAGGGGAGAGATGCAACATACAGATGGGCTCAGGACCGAGGGGTGGACTTAACCAAGGACATTGTCTCACAGGTCATCCATGACTGTGAGACATGTGCTGCCATCAAGCAGGCCAAGCGGGTGAAGCCTCTATGGTATGGTGGACGGTGGTCAAAGTACAGGTATGGGGAAGCCTGGCAAGTTGACTACATCACGCTCCCCAAAACCCGCCAGGGCAAGCGCTACGTACTGACCATGGTAGAAGGAAGTACTGGATGGCTGGAGACATACCCCGTGCCTCATGCCACTGCCCGGAATATCATCCTGGGCCTTGAAAAACAAGTCCTGTGGCGACACGGCACCCCAGAGAGAATTGAGTCTGATAATGGGACCCATTTCAAGAATGGCCTCGTAGACACCTGGGCCAGAGAGCACGGCATTGAGTGGGTGTATCATATCCCCTACCATGCACCAGCTGCTGGAAAAGTTGAACGGTGCAACGGACTGCTGAAAACCACCCTGAAGGCACTGTGTGGGGAGACTCTCAAACACTGGGAGCTGCATTTAGCAAAGGCCACCTGGTTGGTCAACACGCGAGGCTCCATTAATCGAGCTGGCCCTGCCCAATCAGAACCTTTGCATACTGTAGATGGAGATAAAGTCCCCGTGGTGCATATGAGAGGTATGTTAGGGAAGACTGTTTGGATTAGTCCCACCTCAAGCAAAGACAAACCCATCCGAGGGATTGTTTTTGCTCAAGGACCTGGTTTCACCTGGTGGGTAATGCAAAAAGATGGGGAGACACGTTGTGTACCACAAGGGGACCTAATTTTGAGTGAGAATGGTCCGTAATGTTTCATTGTACATATGTGTATATAGTTTTAAAGAGACATAGTTTTTAAGGGGGTTAATTTGGGCATGACATGGACGGCATAGAATAAGGGGTGGATAATGTCCTGGTTAGAACGGCTGGGACCAATTCATCCCTGGATGGGTGTAACCCAAAACTGTGTATTCTATAGCCTCCATGCCATTTCCCAAAAACTGCTGTCAGTAGAGGCCTGCAAGGTGGGAAGATGTTCCTGTACCCTTTTATGGAATTCCCCGCTCTGATATCCTTATATGGAATTCCCCGCTCTGATAAGAGGGACTGAGCATCCACATGCCCTTTTATGGAATTCCCTACTCTGAGGGAGGGACTGAGCACTCCCGCCTGAACTGGAGAGTATATAACTGGGAGTTTCAGAGCCTTGGGGCTCTCTCTCGTGGGACCCAGAGGAAGACAGCAGACCACCGCTGCTCCCAACCAGGCTGAGACCACCACCCTCAACTGGACTGCAATCACCACTTCTGACCAGACTGCAGCAGCTCTCCCACCAGCAGGTTT
>NW_020933100.1:0-504 GCF_003984885.1 Neopelma chrysocephalum | reverse complement strand
AACACCACTGAAAAGTTACTCTAAAAAAAATATGACACAAAAATTACTCTGAAAAAATCACTGAAAATTTAATCTAAAAAAATACCACCCAAAAATTAAGCGGGAAAAAGGTGTTTTGGAAAAGGCAGCAAGAAAAGTCTGAATTATTTAATTCTATTTTCCAGTTAAACCTGTTTCAAATTTCAAACCCATGATCACAGGTATTATTGATCCAAGGTTTTATCCAGGGTAAAACCATTTTCAGACAGGAATATTTGCATCCTAAAATTCCCAACTTGCTTTTCCTCGTTTTTATCGCCCTAAATTTCAGGGCTCTTGGTTCAAAAATAAATGACATTAAAACCTCCCAATCAAAGTTTTGTTTTCAGGCTCAGGATAAACGACATTAAAACCTCCCAGAGGTGTTCCCATGAATCTTTAAGCCACTGAAATATCATTTATTTTTATATTTTTTCCCCCCCTTCACGCTTGGGACAATTCCAGAGCTGGAAAAACTTGTTCCAA
>NW_020933099.1:0-505 GCF_003984885.1 Neopelma chrysocephalum | reverse complement strand
AACACCACTGAAAAGTTACTCTAAAAAAAATATGACACAAAAATTACTCTGAAAAAATCACTGAAAATTTAATCTAAAAAAATACCACCCAAAAATTAAGCGGGAAAAAGGTGTTTTGGAAAAGGCAGCAAGAAAAGTCTGAATTATTTAATTCTATTTTCCAGTTAAACCTGTTTCAAATTTCAAACCCATGATCACAGGTATTATTGATCCAAGGTTTTATCCAGGGTAAAACCATTTTCAGACAGGAATATTTGCATCCTAAAATTCCCAACTTGCTTTTCCTCGTTTTTATCGCCCTAAATTTCAGGGCTCTCGGTTCAAAAATAAATGACATTAAAACCTCCCAATCAAAGTTTTGTTTTCAGGCTCAGGATAAACGACATTAAAACCTCCCAGAGGTGTTCCCATGAATCTTTAAGCAGCTGAAATATCATTTATTTTTATTTTTTTTCCCTCCCCTTCACGCTTGGGACAATTCCAGAGCTGGAAAAACTTGTTCCAA
>NW_020933098.1:0-638 GCF_003984885.1 Neopelma chrysocephalum | reverse complement strand
CCAATCCCTCTGAAATGAGCAGGGGCACCTTCCACTATCCCAGGTTGTTCCAAGCCCTTTCCAACCTTGCCTTGGACACTTCCAGGGAGGTGTCTGACCTTCCAGGGAGAATTCAATAACTCCAGAAGAGTTGGTGCAACTCCTGAAGGAAGTAGAGCTTTAATCCATTAGTCCTGTGCATAGAATCATGGAATAGTTTGGGATGTGGAGGCCAAGAGGATCTTGAAGGCCAAGAAGCCCTTGGAAGTGGAGGTCATCTCCAGGGAGGTGTCTGATTTTCCAAGGAGAATTCAATAACTCCAGAAGAGTTGGTGCAACTCCTGAAGGAAGTAGAGCTTTAATCCATTAGCCCTATGCACAGAATCATGGAATAGTTTGGGATGTAAAGGATCTTTAAAGTTCATCTCGTCCAATCCCTCTGAAATGAGCAGGGGCACCTTCCAGTATCCCAGGTAGTTCCAAGCCCTTTCCAACCTTGCCTTGGACACTTCCAGGGAGGTTTCAATAACTCCAGAAGAGTTGGTGCAACTCCTGAAGGAAGTAGAGCTTTAATCCATTGGCCCTGTGCACAGAATCATGGAATAGTTTGGGATGTAAAGGACCTTTAAAGTTCATCTTGTCCAATCCCTCTGAAATGA
>NW_020933097.1:0-543 GCF_003984885.1 Neopelma chrysocephalum | reverse complement strand
CTGAAAAATACCATTTGAAAATTACTCTAAAAAAACCCACTCAAAAAATTAATCTAAAAGAACACCACTGAAAAGTTACTCTAAAAAAAAGACACAAAAATTACTCTGAAAAAATCACTGAAAAATTAATCTAAAAAACCCACTGAAAAAATAACCTAAAAAAACACCACTCAAAATTTAATCTAAAAAAATGCCACTCAGAAACTAATCTAGAAAAACACCACTCAAAAATTAATCTAAAAAAACCCACTCAAAAACTAATCTAAAAAAAATCACTCAAAAATTACTCTGAAAAACACCACTCAAAAATTAATCTAAAAAATACCACTCAAAAATTAGTCTAAAAAATTTCACTGAAAAATTAATCTAAAAAAATTCCAGTCAAATTAATATAAAAAAACACCACTCAAAAATTAATATAAAAAAACACCATTCAAAAATTAATATAAAAAATACCACTGAAAAGTTACTCCAGAAAAAATCACTCAAAAATTACTCTAAAAAAACACCACTCAAAAATTACTCTAAAAAAACTCCACTGAA
>NW_020933096.1:0-543 GCF_003984885.1 Neopelma chrysocephalum | reverse complement strand
CTGAAAAATACCATTTGAAAATTACTCTAAAAAAACCCACTCAAAAAATTAATCTAAAAGAACACCACTGAAAAGTTACTCTAAAAAAAAGACACAAAAATTACTCTGAAAAAATCACTGAAAAATTAATCTAAAAAACCCACTGAAAAAATAACCTAAAAAAACACCACTCAAAATTTAATCTAAAAAAATGCCACTCAGAAACTAATCTAGAAAAACACCACTCAAAAATTAATCTAAAAAAACCCACTCAAAAACTAATCTAAAAAAAATCACTCAAAAATTACTCTGAAAAACACCACTCAAAAATTAATCTAAAAAATACCACTCAAAAATTAGTCTAAAAAATTTCACTGAAAAATTAATCTAAAAAAATTCCAGTCAAATTAATATAAAAAAACACCACTCAAAAATTAATATAAAAAAACACCATTCAAAAATTAATATAAAAAATACCACTGAAAAGTTACTCCAGAAAAAATCACTCAAAAATTACTCTAAAAAAACACCACTCAAAAATTACTCTAAAAAAACTCCACTGAA
>NW_020933095.1:0-2301 GCF_003984885.1 Neopelma chrysocephalum | reverse complement strand
TTCACCACCCTTATTGTAAAAAAACTGGCCTCATATCTAACCCAAATTGACCTTGTTTTAATTTAAATCCAGCACCCCTTGTACTCTCCCAGCTGGTGGCAGGATGAGCCGGAGGACACACATCCCACCAGCTCCTGGGCCATGGCAGTGCCAGGGCAGCCTGGCATTTTCCAGAGCCTGTTCTCAGCTCACAGTGGCTTTTTTTGCCTTCCTGGCAGTTCCCAGGGGAGCAGAGGGGCTCCAGAATCCCGGAATGCTTTGGGTTGGAAGAGACCTTTAAGATCCAGTTCCATGGGCAGGGACAACTCCCACTAGCCCAGGTTGCTCCAACCTGGGCTTGGACACTTCCAGGGATCCAGGGGCAGCCACAGCTTCTCTGCCCAACCTGGGCCAGGACCTCAACACCCTCACAGGGAAGGATTTCTTCCCAATATCCCATCTCTCCCTGCCCTCTGGCAGTGGGAAGCCATTCCCTGTGTCCTGTCCCTCCATGCCTTGTCCCCAGTCCCTCTCCAGCTCTCCTGGAGCCCCTTCAGGCCCTGCAAGGGGCTCTCAGCTCTCCCTGGAGCCTTCTCTTCTCCAGGGGAACCCCCCCAGCTCTCCCAGCCTGGCTCCAGAGCAGAGGGGCTCCAGAATCCTGGAATGTTTTGGGTTGGAAGGGACCTTAAAGATGCAGTTCCACAGGCAGGGACACCTTCCACTCTCCCAGGTTGCTCCAACCTGGCCTTGGACACTTCCAGGGATCCAGGGGCAGCCACAGTTTCTCTGGGAAATTCATTCCAGGGCTTCCCCATCCTCCCAGGCAGGAATTCCTTCCTCCAATCTCCCTGGAAGCCATTCCCCTTGTCCTGTCAGTCCCTGTAAGAGCCCCAGTTGTCCCCTCCGTTCCCCTGTCCCATCTCTGCTGACTCCAGGGATTTTACACCTGTTTGGGTGTCACCCAGGAGACTAAAATAGACCTTGGACAAGTTTAGGCTGGGCTGGGAATTTCTGTGTGTGCTGGACAAATGTGCAAGGAGGGGCTGGAACAGGGGAAGGGAGGGAAAAGTCCCAGGAGACCTGGCAGGGGAAAAAAAATATGAGTTTTCTGTCTTCTATTTAGGTAAATAATGAGAATATGCCAAAAAAAAGGCACTTCTTGAGGTGTGTAATTCGAATTCGTACCTTTTAACCCCTTTAAAGTATCGAGGGGGTCTCACCTGCGCTGCAACGTGGTCATATAATTAATAATTAATTAGTTAATCCCATTTTGTGCAACTCAATCTCACAGGCCTGGCAGCTCGAGGAGCTGATTCTTCTCCTCTGGAGGCAGAAGGATTCAAAAGAAACCTGAAATAACTCCACCAGGCAGAAAAATCAATCTAATAAAATCGTTTCCTAAAGGCCACAGGGCAAAGTCAGAGGAAAAACCTCAGTTCCACTTTGTAGGGTTTGACTTTTACAAAAGATCAGGATTTAATCTGAAAAAATTAACCTAAAAAAACACCGCCAAAAAATTAATCTAAAAAATTACTAATCAAAAATTAATCTAAAAAAACCCATTCAAAAATTAATCTAAAAAATACCACTCAAAAATTAATCTAAAAAAATACAGCTCAAAAATTACTCTAAAAAAAACCACTCAAAAATTACTCTAAAAAAAAATTCAAAAATTACTCTAAAAAAACGCCACTCAAATCTTAATCTAAAAAAAAAATTCAAAAATTAATCTAAAAAATACCACTTAAAAGTACTCTAAAAAACTACAACTCAAAAATTAATCTAAAAAAATACCACTGAAAAATTGGTCTAAAAAAACACCACTCAAAAATTAATCTAAAAAAATACCACTGAAAAGTTACTCTAAAAAAAAATCACTCAAAAATTGCTCTGAAAAAACACCACTCAAAAATTAATCTAAAAAAAACCATTCAAAAATTACTCTAAAAAAACGCCACTCAAATCTTAATCTAAAAAAACACCATTCAAAAATTAATGTAAAAAATATCCTTTAAAAGTACTCTAAAAACTACAACTTAAAAATTACTCTAAAAAAATACCACTGAAAAATTGGTCTAAAAAAACACCACTCAAAAATTAATCTAAAAAAATATCACTGAAAAGTTACTCTAAAAAAATATAACTCAAAAATTAATCTAAAAAAAATCACTCAAAAATTATCTAAAAAATTACTGATCAAAAATTAATCTAAAAAAAATCACTCAAAAATTAATATAAAAAATACCACTGAAAAGTTACTCCAGAAAAAAACACACAAAAATTACTCTAAAAAAACTCCACTGAAAAATTACTCTGAAAAAT
>NW_020933094.1:0-2055 GCF_003984885.1 Neopelma chrysocephalum | reverse complement strand
TTCACCACCCTTATTGTAAAAAAACTGGCCTCATATCTAACCCAAATCGACCCTGTTTTAATTTAAATCCAGCACCCCTTGTCCTCTCCCAGCTGGTGGCAGGATGAGCCGGAGGACACACATCCCACCAGCTCCTGGGCCATGGCAGTGCCAGGGCAGCCTGGCATTTTCCAGAGCCTGTTCTCAGCTCAGAGTGGCTTTTTTTGCCTTCCTGGCAGTTCCCAGGGGAGCAGAGGGGCTCCAGAATCCTGGAATGGTTTGGGTTGGAAGAGACCTTTAAGATCCAGTTCCATGGGCAGGGACAACTCCCACTAGCCCAGGTTGCTCCAACCTGGCCTTGGACACTTCCAGGGATCCAGGGACAGCCACAGCTTCTCTGTCCAACCTGGGCCAGGACCTCAACACCCTCACAGGGAAGGATTTCTTCCCAATATCCCATCTATCCCTCCCCTCTGGCACTGAGAAACCATTCCCTGTGTCCTGTCCCTCCCTCCCTTGTCCCCAGTCCCTCTCCAGCTCTCCTGGAGCCCCTTCAGGCCCTACAAGGGGCTCTCAGCTCTCCCTGGAGCCTTCTCTTCTCCAGGGGAACCCCCCCAGCTCTCCCAGCCTGGCTCCAGAGCAGAGGGGCTCCAGAATCCTGGAATGTTTTGGGTTGGAAGGGACCTTAAAGATGCAGTTCCACAGGCAGGGAATCCTTCCACTCTCCCAGGTTGCTCCAACCTGGCCTTGGACACTTCCAGGGATCCAGGGGCAGCCACAGTTTCTCTGGGAAATTCATTCCAGGGCCTCACCACCCTCCCAGGCAGGAATTCCTTCCTCCAATCTCCCTGGAAGCCGTTCCCCTTGTCCTGTCAGTCCCTGTAAGAGCCCCAGTTGTCCCCTCCGTTCCCCTGTCCCATCTCTGCTGACTCCAGGGATTTTACACCTGTTTGGGTGTCACCCAGGAGACTAAAATAGACCTTGGACAAGTTTAGGCTGGGCTGGGAATTTCTGTGTGTGCTGGACAAATGTGCAAGGAGGGGCTGGAACAGGGGAAGGGAGGGAAAAGTCCCGAGAGACCTGGCAGGGAAAAAAAAGATGAGTTTTCTGTCTTCTATTTAGGTAAATAATGAGAATATGCCAAAAAAAAGGCACTTTTTGAGGTGTGTAATTCAGGTTTGTACTTTTTAACCCCTTTAAAGTATCGAGGGAGTCTCACCTTCACTGCAACGTGGTCACATAATTAATAATTAATTAATTAATTAATTAATTAATTAATTAATCCCATCTTGTGAAACTCAGTCTCACAGATCTGGTAGCTCAAGGAGCTGATTCTTCTCCTCTGGAGGCAGAAGAATTCAAAAGAAACCCCAAATAACTCCATCAGGTAGAAAAATCAATCGAATAAAATGGTTTCCTAGAGGCCACAGGGCAAAGTCGGAGGAAGAACCTCAGTTCCACTTTGTAGGGTTTGACTTTTACAAAAGATCAGGATTTAATCTGAAAAAATTAACCTAAAAAAACACCGCAAAAAAATTAATCTAAAAAATTACTAATCAAAAATTAATTTAAAAAAACCCATTCAAAAATTAACCTAAAAAATACCACTCAAAAATTAATCTAAAAAAATACAGCTCAAAAATTACTCTAAAAAAAACCACTCAAAAATTACTCTAAAAAAAAATTCAAAAATTACTCTAAAAAAACGCCACTCAAATCTTAATCTAAAAAAAAAATTCAAAAATTAATCTAAAAAATACCACTTAAAAGTACTCTAAAAAACTACAACTCAAAAATTAATCTAAAAAAATACCACTGAAAAATTGGTCTAAAAAAACACCACTCAAAAATTAATCTAAAAAAATACCACTGAAAAGTTACTCTAAAAAAATATAACTCAAAAATTAATCTAAAAAAAATCACTCAAAAATTATCTAAAAAATTACTGATCAAAAATTAATCTAAAAAAAAATCACTCAAAAATTAATATAAAAAATACCACTGAAAAGTTACTCCAGAAAAAAACACACAAAAATTACTCTAAAAAAACTCCACTGAAAAATTACTCTGAAAAAT
>NW_020933093.1:0-3833 GCF_003984885.1 Neopelma chrysocephalum | reverse complement strand
GCAAACTCCTGGAATGCATAAATCATTAACCATTTCAGTCTCTGACATCCACCCCGTGATTTATGCATTCAATAATTTCTCTTCTTTTGTCGTTCACTGTGAATCTTCTTTGTGGGCGGTGCTTTTCATATAGTGGACAGGAAGACAGAAGAGTGAAGGAAAGGAAGAGATAGCTCCAATGCACTGCAATTCCCTCCCCTTAAAAAACAGCTTTATAATAACATAGTAAGTTAGTTTGCATTAGCTACTTTCTCCACCCCGTGAGTAGTCATAGGGGATGTAATAGGATTTCAATAGTTACAATCAAATTTCTTAACATTAATAAGGTTACAAACATACACAAATATTTGAAATTATACATCAAAAACATTGAGTTACTTGGGAGCTGGTAAAAGGCTTTTTTATGTTTTCTTTGGGCTTAAATGTAGTTTTATTTGTTAAATTCAACCAAATATGAAATTCAATGCCTTTCAAGGTAGAAGGCTAATCTATATGATACACATTTGTATGATTTCAAATATGCATAAATTCTTGTACTAACTCCCAGGTTAAATTTGATTGAGTTTTTTGGTTTTCAATTGATTGAGACAGAACTACACACATCTAAAAGTTTCTGTCAAGTCAACTTGCCCCCCAACAAAAACACAAAATAAACATGGCAAAAACTAAGCTAGCAGTACATAAAATGGCTTGTCTTACGCAATCTTACCAGTGAGTTGTTCATGATAAAAACACAAATAAGTCAACAATTATTAATTAGCTGATAATATAAGTAATTTTGGGAGTAGAGGAGACACAAACACAATGTTTGTGGTAAGATTTTATATATTGCAAACTTACTGAGACAAAAATACATACAGACAATATTACAAAGTTATTAAGATAAAAACACAAACACGTGTCAATGAACAGTATAAGTCTCTAGTCCTATTGCTACTTCGTTTTTTCATGGGATAGGTTCCTGCGGAAAAAAAAAGAAATCTGGTCCACTACGGACCCATTATTAGAAAGAAGGAATTATCTATTTATCCAACTCCTTTTCTTATCTGGCATAATGTCACTAGGGTAGTAAAAATAGAGAAGTTTGGAACATGTTTTCTCCAAAAAACAAATAAACTCAGAGCATGCTGGAGCTCCTTTTTACTCCTCAGCATCTTTATTTGCTCTAGGGTGGTCAAGGTGTCAGGGGGAATACACACTGCTACTTTTTCTGTGGGAATTTGAAGTCTCAGACTTTCCAAGTGGGTGATAGTACTTGTCTGAGTCTGGTCCCCTGTGGTGACATCAGCAATCTGGGTAATCAATTCAGTTTTGTTATGTGCAACAGTTATTTGTGAGCCAGTCTCAGCACCGAGGTAACTCACTGGCAGCTGCCACTGTCCATTAGGTTTATGGACAGGCCATACAGGAGAACTGTGTGGTGAGTGTATGGGGACAACTGCCCCCTGCTCTTGCAATTTTGCAATTTCTGGGGTAATGTTTTCACGTGTTCCTAAAGGGAGTGGCTGGGGGTTTACATTTGTTATTTTAGAAGGAGGTAGACTTGGAGCAGTTTGCAACAGACGGACAGAGGGGGATGGGAGACCAAACACCCATTCTCTCCCTCTGGCGTCTGTCCAGGCTCGCCCCTTTAGTACATCTAACCCCAGGATGTTAGCTGGTAATGGCCCCACAATCATGATAGTTTCTGTGGCTGTCTCATCTCCAGATAACCAGCATTTCACCCGAGCAGTGTATTGGGGTTGGGATTTGCCAAAAGCATCACATACCCATACCTTTTTTTTGTCTGGCTTAATGCCACACTGAGTAGCAGTTTCAGTTTGGAGTGCTGAGACCTGTGCACCCGTGTCTACTACGAATGTAACCAAAGATTTAAAAGGGCCAAGAGGAAAAGTAATTATCATATCTCCTTGGCTGTTTTCTGTGAGTTTTCTCTCATAAACCCACTGGTCATTTTTTGGTTTATTTATTTGAGAGCAGTAAGTCCAGTTTCTTGACTCAGAACTGGCCAAACTGGTTAGTCCGGTTTCTGGAGAGCCTGAGGGGATCACAGTGTTGGACTCCTTAGGGGGGCTGTCCCTAGGGGGTGATTTGTGCTCCTTGATCTTATCCCAGTGCTTTATCAAGTATTCTAAATTAGCAGTGGGTAATTTGTCCATCACTTCTCGAGGAACTCCTTTTGCAACACCCTCCACCCACAAACTGTATCTCTTTCGCCTATTAGATGACTTATTTTGTTGACAAATACCTGGTGAGGCAGGTTTTTGGACCTTCCCTGCCCTCCTGCTGTGTGTTCCCTGGTCACTTGTACCAGAAAGCCCCAGCTGCTGGCCAGTAGTTATTAATTCTTGGGCTATCTCCAACCAGGTTATTCCTGGTGGAGCACCCCTTCTTCTAGGTCTGGGGTTTGCTTTTATGCTCTCCTGTAATTGTTTACCATGAACTTTTAGTGCATTAGGCAGGCCTCTAATCAGGACGGGAAATCTTTGTGGATCCGCCTCGAGTTCCATAGGGGAATGCCGTTGTGGGTCTAATAATTTTGTGTGCATTAATTGGAGACATGCGGTTTTTTGTACACTTTTTACAATGTGGCCAATTGTGGGTGTTTTAATCGTGTGAGGATCTCCCCTTTCTATAGCGTCTAACCTGCCTGCCCAGTGGGCAGCCCTCTGAGTCAGGGACCACGGCACTCGGTTATCATTTGTGGTCAGAAAGACCCCTGGGCCCCAAAATCCTCTGGCCTCATCTTCACTCAATAGAATTCGGTCTCCCCCAGTAAGGGACACTCTCCACACATATTCAGTCTCTGATTCACTGGCTTTACGGCTGTATTTTTCCTGAATTTTGGCCAGTGCTTCCCCCGTGTACGGGATGGTTCGTGTGGTAGTTTGCCGAGCTGCCCCTTGGCTAGTGGTTTCAGTTTTAATGAGGGGACGCATATGTATTACTTCGTCCTCCGGATAACCTTGCTTAAACTCTTCCAATTCCCCAAAGGGGTACAGGGATTTGTTAACATCCAGTGGTCTAGGGTATTTTAAATTGATGTCTCGTGATTCACAATTTTTCATTTTCAGTATCCTTTTAAGCCTTTCATTTTTTTCTTCCTTATGTTGCAGGGCTGACCGAAGCAACAAGTTAATTTCTCTCTCCCTCCCAAGTGCCTCACGCTCAGCAGTTAACTGCAGGCGTTCTTTTCCTAATTGCTCCTGTAATGTCCTCATTGACTCTCGAAGAGATCTTATCACCTCATCGGTAGATTTTTGAATAGCCTCTTTTTCTAGCTGGTCCTGCAAAGCTCTCGTTGACTCTTGGAAAGATTTTACAACTTCACTTACAGATTTCTGAATAGCCGATCTTTCCTTTTGCACTGCTTTAAAGATAACCCCTAAGACAACACCTACGAAAAACAGTCCTAAACCAAGGATAACCATCAGGAGGGAATAATCCCCATATAACTCAACCGGGGGTGTCATCCCCTTTGCCTCAATCATTAACCCAGCTCAGGTTAATGTCTTTCTCCCCCTTAACCCTCTGAGGGTCAGCTTGACTCTCCCCTGGAAAACCTTTCAACAGGTCCAGGTACCAGAGAACCTTTCAACAGGTCCAGGCCACACCAGGAAACCTTTCAACAGGTCCGATGTGCCCGGGTCACACCGAGAGGAGAAAAATTCTTACTATAATTTTACAGCGAGGGGACAGTCACCACTTGACTCGCCCTCGGTATCAGTTTTAGACTACACCGATTACTCCACCAAATCCAAAGGATCCTGCCGACTACGCCAAAAATGTTACGACCCGCCCCGGGAGAAGGGGAGGGGGGTAACTCAGGTTTT
>NW_020933092.1:0-622 GCF_003984885.1 Neopelma chrysocephalum | reverse complement strand
TGTTACGACCCGCCCCGGGAGAAGGGGAGGGGGGTAACTCAGGTTTTTATCAATACTTCCCTTGGGGTGGATTAAAGCGAAACGACACTAGATAATCGGTGTCTGAAAACATATATTGCCAAAATTTATTTTAACAATTTTGCATCATCAGGTAAGCCAGCGTTTTGGGTGTTGTCATATAACGATGCAACATAAAGATAACCTTTGGGGGGGGGAATACATAAGGGAGAGAAAGGAAAGACAGGGTAAGGATAAGGGAGAGTAAGGGAAAGAAAATATGAAGGGGAGAAATGCATAGTCACCGCCCACGGGGTCCAGCGATGACACCTGGCAGTTGCCGCTTCCATGTCCGTCAACTGAAGTGGTGGCCTTGATTTGCTGGGGGTGAAGGAGGGAAGCCCCCACACTCCAAGAAGTTACCCATGGTCAGTGTCACAGGCCATGTCTCGAGCCTCCAACCTCTCTCTGGGCCTGCGCAGAGCTTCTGAGTCTGGCCTGGTTCCCGCCTTTCAAGATTGGTAGGGGGGGATGGGCCCAACTGCCCATCAGAGATGTAAGGTAAAAGTCAAAAGCCTGCAAACTCCTGGAATGCATAAATCATTAACCATTTCAGTCTCTGACA
>NW_020933091.1:0-338 GCF_003984885.1 Neopelma chrysocephalum | reverse complement strand
CTTCCCAGGAGGGATCTAAAGAGGCTTTGGGATGAGTTTTGGGACACGGGGTGGGGACTGGAAAGGAGAAGCTGAGCTGGAAGAGGTTGGCTTGATCTGGAAGAGCAGCCTGTGGTGTTGCTCATCCACAGAACACTCCGGAAGGAGCTTCCCAGTAGGGATCTAAAGAGGCTTTGGGACGAATTTTGGGACATGGGGTAGGGACCTGGAAAGGAGAAGCTGAGCTGGAAGAGGTTGACTTGCCCTGGAAGAGCAGCCTGTGGTGTTGCTCATCCATGGAATGCTCCGGAGGGAGCTTCCCAGGAGGGATCTAAAGAGGCTTTGGGATGAGTTTTGGG
>NW_020933090.1:0-754 GCF_003984885.1 Neopelma chrysocephalum | reverse complement strand
AGGGATGGAGGGATGTTTTTAGGGAGAGAGGGATGTTTGCAGGGAAGGAGGGATGTTTGCAGGGGAAGGAGGGATATTTAAAGGGAAGGAGGAATGTTTGCAGGGATAGAGGGATGTTTGCAGGGAGAGAGGGATGTTTGCAGGGTTAGAGGGATTTTGCAGGGAAGGAGGGATGTTTGCAGGGAGAGAGGGATGTTTGCAAGGAGAGAGGGATGTTTTCAGGGAAGGAAGGATGTTTGCAGGGAGGGAGGGATTTTTGAAGGGAGAGAGGGATGTTTTTAGGGAGAGAGGGATGTTTGCAGGGATGGGGGGATGTTTTTAGGAAGAGAGGGATGTTTGTAGGATAAGAGGGATGTTTTTAGGGAGAGAGGGATGTTTGCAGGGAAGGAAGGATGTTTGCAGAGAGAGAGGGATGTTTGCAGAGAGAGAGGGATGTTTGCAGGGAAGGAGGGATGTTTGTAGGATTAGAGGGATGTTTGCAGGGATGCAGGGAAGTTTGTAGGGAGAGAGGGATGTTTGCAGGGAGGGAGGGATTTTGGCAGGGAGGGAGGGATGTTTTTAGGGAGGGAGAGAGGGATGTTTTTAAGGAGAGATGGATGTTTTTAGGGAGAGAGGGATGTTTGCAGGGAGGGATGGAAGATTTGAAGGGAGGGAGGGATGTTTGCAGAGAGAGAGGTAATTTTTTAGGGAGAGAGGGATGTTTGTAGGGATGGAGGGATGTTTTTAGGGAGAGAGGGATGTTTGCAGGGAAGGA
>NW_020933089.1:14348-15205 GCF_003984885.1 Neopelma chrysocephalum | reverse complement strand
CTTTGAGTTTGCTCATGGCTTCCTTCTTAGTCTCCTCCACAAAGCAGTAGAAGGGCTGTTCTCTGCTCTTCACCAAAGAACCATCCCCTGCTGCAGGCTGAGCAGAAGGTCTTGACTGCTGTAGGAGTGCAGCAGCTCCCAGGGAGTCCTGTTTTCCCCTGCTGCCCTTGCTTCGGGCTCTTGAGCCACATACCTGCAGCTTTGTACCTCGGGCAGCAGTGCTGGGGACCTCCAAAGTTTCCTAGAAGAGCACCCTGCGTACCAGCAGTGGACAGATCTAGGGGCAAGCTGCTGCCACCACTCCATGTTCTCCTGCCATGCTGTGTGGAGAGTCTGAAGACCCAAAGGCTTTCTACTACTTCCTGTTGACAGTCCTCAGTGCTACCCGCTGGGAGATGATTGCTGTCGTACCCCTGTTGATGTGAGAGGACTCGGCCTCAGCTGCTTTGCTGCAGTGTGGTGATGGCCGGTGGTTAACATGGCGTTGGTGCTCCAGGCAGGCAGCAAACTGCTCTTTGCAGAGCAGTGGAGGATGCACGTGATTCTGTTTGCAGCAATTAATTTTGCTAGTGAGTCCTGGCAGTTTGGAGATGGGACGGCAGGAGAGGGGAAAGGGAAAGGAGAAAGGCAAGAGGAAAGGAAAAAGAAAAGTAAGAGGGAAAGGGAAAGGAAAGGAAAGGAAAGGAAAGGAAAGGAAAGGAAAGGAAAGGAAAGGAAAGGAAAGGAAAGGAAAGGAAAGGAAAGGAAAGGAAAGGAAAGGAAAGGAAAGGAAAGGAAAGGAAAGGAAAGGAAAGGGGAAAGGGAAAGAATAAGGAAAGGAAAGGAAAGGAAAGGAAAGGAAAGGAAAGGAAAGGAAA
>NW_020933089.1:0-14248 GCF_003984885.1 Neopelma chrysocephalum | reverse complement strand
AAGGAAAGGAAAGGAAAGGAAAGGAAAGGAAAGGAAAGGAAAGGAAACCTAGAACTTAGCATGGTTCTAAATGGTGCCTGCAGAGTGCGGGTCATCCTCCTTCCTCCAGCAGCTGCTTAAGTACTGGCCAGGACTGTAAAAGAGCTGGACAGTGAGAAACTGACATTTGTAATTAATTGATTATCTGTCTGAGAAAAATTATCCTTTCCAAGAATCATACAGGTGACATCTTACTCCACGAGGTATCACCTACTAGTGGACTAGCAGCCCTGCAGGAAGTGGTCACAGGGAACCCCAGGTAAACATGACCTCGCACTGGAAATCATGTCTGTGGCTACATCAGGAGGAGTGTGTGTGGCAGGGCAACTTGTTCTCCTCCTCTGCTTCATGCTGCTGAGTCAACGTCTGAAACCATGTCCTCATTTGGGTCTCTTAGTTGAAGAGGGATGTTGAAAAACTGGATTGGGTCTGGTGGAGGGCACACAACATGGCCAGGACTATTCCAATAGCCTGCAAGGGAGATGGACTTGTTTAGTCCTGCAAGGAAGAAGCCAAGGGATGAGCTGATAATTGCTGGGGACTCTTTGAAAGGGGATTAGAGCCAATATCCTTCCTGCAGTGCCAAATGATTAAGCAAGGACCAATGACCACAAGTCACAATTTGGGTAGTTAGGAATGAACTTCTTCGCCAGGAGGATGGTGCAAAGCTAGGACATGTCACCCAGAGAGGGTCTCCATCCTGGCTGACCAGCCAGAGCAGCTCAGCTGGTCTTCTGTTGGCAAGAGTCTCCCTCAGAGCAAGAGATGAGTCAGACAAACACCCAGTGGCCCCTCCCAGCCAGCCTGTTTGTGAAGCCATACAGCCATGGCACAGTTGGTGGGGGACTGGCTCACATCACCATCGAGTCAACACTGTGGGATGAGGTTGGATCTGGGTTTTACCCTTCCCAGCTCTCCCTTCTGTGTCAGTGTCTGTGCTCAGACATGAGATAACATCCCTGCCCAGGGCTCGTCTTTGCTTTGAAGCCCAGACCAGGGCTTATCAGCTGTTTTTATTTGGTTTGGTTGTGGCACTGGGACCATGAGCCTGTCTGTCCTGGCAAACTCCAGCCTGGGTAGCTTACCTTGCAGTTTTTATCAGCCAGCCACCTTGGGTCCTTCTTGGGCAAAACCCGTGTGTTGCCCTGCCTTCCCGATAAGAGGCAGTGGGTGCCTTCCCAGGATCCTGCTGTCGCTAGTGCAGACTTTAAACAGGTTGTAAACCAGGACTAAATTGTACTCACATCTGGCTGAAGGCTTCCTGAGCATGCTTGAGGATGCTCAATGACCTCTGTGTGATGGTAATCAGGCCTCATGAAGACAGGCCAAAGCATTTCCCTGACTGAGGACATTGGGGACAGAAGGTAGCTGGGGCCACACCCATCTGAAAGCTGTTGCTGCTTCTCTGTGGGGTAGTGATCAGCATCTCTGACCCCTGCAGGGAGTGTGGCTGTGTGTCCACCCACAGCAGTGCTTGAGGGAGCCCTGGGCAGGACATGACTGCACTTACCTGCACACCTCCTGCCAACTCTGTGCAGCTCATGGTGATCTTGTCAAGTGGTAACAACCTTTTTGGGTTGGCTTATGTGACCCAGAGAGCATCACTTTGTTTGCCATCCTCCGTGTCACTCCAGATCAGCCACGGTGTCAGAACTTGGGTTTCGTTTTGCACAGCTTCCCCCTTGAGCTGCTTGCTCTAACCAGGTACTTGTGATTTCTGGTGGTCTGGTAAAGACTGTTCACCTAGACTGCATGAGTAGTGTGGAGTAGGAAGGAGCTTTGGCATTTTACTATTCTTTCTTTTACTTTATTTTTATTTGATTCAGAGTCTTTGTTGCTGAGGCTGCTTTTCCCTACTCTGATACATATGAGCATAAATAACACTCATAAAGTTTCTTCTTGTAGCCGGAGCACTGCAAAGAAGGGAACAAGACTTAGTTCTGACCTAGCAGGACAAGTCTGCACGTAAAATGCACATGAACTGCTGGTGGTTTGCAGGCCTGCAGCTCCAGGCTCAGCATTGATGTACGTGAGCAAGCATCTCCCCACGGTGTCTGTCCTGTGAGCCCCTGCCCTCCTCTCAGCCCTCAGCCTGACAGTGCCTCTAGCTTTAATAAAGCAAAGATGGAAGAGATTACTAAATGGTAGCTAATAAACAAAATGACATGCACAAAGCCTGCTGATACCACATTGCTCTTAAAGAAAGTGTGGAAAATACTACTCACCATGGCTAAACTATCCATCATGCTGATAAGGCTGAAAGGAAAACTTGGCAATATAAGATGCATATATCTCAGGGCAGTGAGTCCCACAGCCGCCTGTACTGCACTGAGTCTGCACTGGGACTGCAGTTGCTTCTTTGCATCATGGGACCATCAGATAAACTGGAGCAAGGCAAGCCCATCAGCGTAGCCACTGGGAGCAGGGCTGTTCTGCAACAGCCAGTGTGAAGACTTGAGCAGTGAGGTGATGTGGATTGGGGATTTACTTTGGGGTATCAACGCGCCTAAAACATATTGGTGTGAGCTGGAGAGAGCCCCAGAGGAAGACAGAGGGAAGAAAGCAGACTGATGTGGTGTGGGAAATCAGCTAAGTGTGGTACCACTGATAACTTTACACGGTAGACTGAACAGTCAGTTTATGGGAGAAGAGTCTTGCCCTGGAGAAATGATACTTGGATATTCAATTGTGTGCCCAAGGAATGAGAGTTACTGAAGCCAGGGAATGTGACGGAGAGCTGTGCAGGCTGTGCAAGGTCACCCTTAAAGCCCTTGCTGGCCAAGGGCTGCTCCCTGCAGTTTGCTCTACGGTCCTTATCCTGCCCAGGTTATTTGGTTAATGGAACTCCTTCATTTTAGAGACCTCTCCATGGTCTTACTCATGGGAGGTGTGTCCAAGGTCTTTCCCCTGTGGTTTTCTTTGGTCACTGCATTCGTGCTTTCTGCCAAGCAGTGGCTGGACAAGAGACAGACCCTATAAGAGTCTCCATGGGAGGGTACAGGGCTGCAAAGCTGCTTGGGTGCTTCTGTGCCATGTGGGCTGTCCCTGGCACCCAAATTTTGCTATGGGAGCAGATGCTCCTATGGCCCATTCCCTGGAGCCTTCTGCTAAGGCTGGGCTGGGGAGTCCCACCCTGATGACATGGGTGGCTCTGGGTGCACTGCGTAAGCTCTCTCCACAGCCTGTGGGAGTGGGGAAGGATTATTTAATTGCCATATTGTGCTATAGGGGAAAAAAATTATGACAACATGTGTATTGGGCAGGCAGCAGAATACAGCACTTGCTGTTGTCACTGGCAGTCACCTCCTTCACTTGCTCAGGGGCCTGCAGATGTAGGAGCATGGCTGCTGAAATGAAATGTTGTTAAACCTGGGACATAAATCAGGGCAGGACACAGAGTGCTGTGTGAAGGCTGCCCCTGGAGTTTAGCTTGGCCTTGTCACATGGCACTGTAGCAGGGACGGTCTTCTGCCCAGGACCCTGCTGGGCTGGGTCACAATCTGCACCCTGTGGCAGCGCAAGCATTCCTCACCAGAGCCCAGGAAATGGGTCTCTGCCTCTTTCCCTCCCTGTTGCTTTCCCTCTGGCCTGGGCTCCCATGCTGCCTTGCCATAGCTGTAGCCAATCCCACCTTTGGCTGTTGGGGGACGTTTCAGGAGAAGTTGGGGCACCTACTGGGAGAGAGGTGCTTTGTACTGTAGTAGCACACATTGGTAAATCACAAGAAAGAAAAGCCTTGGGAACAGCTCAGAGAAAACTGCTGTCTTGCTGTGCCCCTCAGGCAGTGGCACAATGGTGGTGTGTGATGCCAGGGTCATCCCTGACTTATACCAGGACAATGTCTGTTCCAGGACAGGTGCATTGGACAGGACAGGTTCTATTGCCAGAGCATGAGTGTCGGCAGGGAGTACAACATGACCAAGTTCCCTTCTGACCTCTGAACTGGGGTATGGGGATGGGGTGGCAGGAGCAGGGGGAGAGGGAGAGGGGCTGGCCAGGCTGCCCAGCTCTGGAAATCAGCAACACCTTTGTCTTCAGGGCTGCCCATCATGAAAAGTAACCATACACAACAAATGTCAAAGGTAGGGGCTGTCCCTGGACAGCTCAGGCCAGGCTGTTTGCTCACATTCCCTGGCCTCACACATCCCTATGTCCGCCTTTCTTGTCTTGCTCCCATTCTTACAAGCTCCCACCAGGCCAGTGGAGCTGAAGCTGCAGCTGCAGCAGACAAAGGGACCCCACTGCCATCTCCACAGCCTCAGGCCCCTCACAGGTACCTGCCAGGACGGGGAGCACTGTGGCCCGTTGGAGCCAGCCTCACAGGGGTATGTCCCTGTCAGCTGCCATCAGGCAGTTCAGGCCATGCCCTTCTCCCCCATTCAGCAGGGATTCAGCAGTGGCTGCCACTGGGGACATCCAGCTGGTCCCTCTCAGGCAGTGACAAAGGCAATTACCTCACTACTCAGCTCCCCAGCTGGCTGCTGAGACACTTACCTGAAATTAGCTGTGGCCAATGCGTCGCAGAGGTGAATGCGGTTGCGATTATGAATGCACTTCTTGTTTGTCTTTTCAGTGCTGAAATCCTGTCAGCGAGGAGAAGCGATAATAACATGCTATTAAATTCTTTCTGGATAATGTAATTCAGGAGTCAGGAGGCAGTTTGGTCATTTATGCCTTTGAAAAGCTCAGAATAATTTTCGGTGTCATTATCTTCCATTTTAAAGAGCCCGTTTCAAACATCAATACCAAGACCCCCTCTCCTCACCACCTCCTCCTTGCTTATGTGGTTTTCTCCCACCTTTTGTTCTTGTTTTCTCTGACCTTTCAGGGATCTGGGGTTTGTTTCCAGTCATTCGTACACCCTGAAACATACCACACCCAGTCCATTCTTTCTCCCTTTCTCTTTTTACAGTGGATTTTGGAACTCACTGCTATTTTATTCAGCATCTCTAAGTTGTGATTGGTGAAACATCCCCTTGTGAGGCTGGGGAGCACTGTTCGGGCCTCGGCGGCAGTGGGAGGAAGGTGAATGTGACGTGGATTCAGGTGCAGGGAAGGAGCAGAACTGCAAAGATTTTCAGCAGTGTGTCCCCCCCAGAGACACCAGGTGGGCGGAGCTACCATGAGAGCCTGGCTGCCCTTGGGAACAGGGGCTGCAGGGGGGCACTGTGCATGCTGGAGATCTTCTTTGCATTGGGATGCCCCTGGAACAAGTTGTGCTGCCAAGGGCATGGTGCAGGCATGGTGCTGTGGAGCCCATGCATCCTGGCCACCCTGCTCTCCATCACTGCTCTCCATCTCTCCAGGCACAGCCTCAGCCAATGAGTTATATGCAGAGCTTGAGGCTTATGTTCTTTGCTCATGGTTTTGTTAAGTCTGTGCTTCAGAGTAAGCAGTTAGTGGATACTTTTGCCCTGAAATAGCCCCCAGGATAGAGAGCAGAGAGGCTCCTTAACAGATGCAACTTCAACACTAGCTTACACTGCAGGCATGAAACAGACAGATGTCTCTGAGTGAATGCAGCAAAAATTATCCAGAACTGGGGCAGGAAAACAATCCAGCTTCTCTCCAGCATGCACAGAGCATGGCTGAAGAGGAGAATTTTATTCATTAACTGGCAGTGATCCCTGAAATGTCAGCCTTGGCCTTAAGTTTGTTTCTAGGCTTGGAAAGCATCCTAGCCTTTTTGTTTTTAAAAGAGAAGGTATGTGGCTCCCTCCATTTTTTATGTGCCAGCACTGCCAATGTTACAGTGCAAATAGGAGGGATAATGCCCTTCCATTTGCCACGTACTTCCTTCAGAGGGGAAATGGGATCTCCCAAGCAGAGTACAGAAAATTCTCAGGGAGCAGGGAGGAGTCACATCCATCATTAAGCCTGGTTCATATTGTTCAGCAGCTTCTGAAGGAACTGGCGGGCACTCATGTGCCAGCAAAATCAGCAGTGGAGTCAGGCTGTGACCTGGCATGAGCTTATTTGCGGAGAGGGTATGGGAAGACTTGCACAGAGAGCAGGCTCATTGGCCTCGCTCTGCCTAGAGGATACAGGAGCATTAGTGGTACAGTGTGGCTTCATTATGGACCTGGCCCAGCTTTGTTAGCATAGAGGATACAGTCTCCTTGGGACAGATGTAAAGAGGGATGAGAATGCTCGTTCCTTTGTGAGAGATGGAGAGACCTTTTAAACACTTTTGGCAGTCCCAGACATGCATTAACAGTTCAGCGCTGGCCAGTGATGCCAGGAAGGGAACCCACATGATAGCAGAATGGGTGCAATGGATGCATCTGCTCCCAGACAGCTGTGCCCACTGTCTGCAGAGAGGCCACAGAAACAGACCTGCCGCTGATCCAGCCGAGATGGGCTGTGCCTGCCTCCATTGCCTGCTGACTCCATGCTCCATGTCCAGCTGCAAGTGCCCTTCTGAGTGCGGAGGCGGATTAAATGTGTTTCCTGGGGTCTGTGTATTTATGGGATTTCTCCCATGAAGGTTTTCTGGTGCTTGGTATTTTAGCTCACACTGCAATCTCCCACAGTGGGAATGCTCAGAGAGTCCTCTCTCCTCTATCTACCTACCTATTTTCATTAGATCTAAAGGACTTTCATTATCTCTGGGATCTCTATGCCTCCCTTGGTTGAAACTGGAGAAGGATTTGAATAGATGCTTGTCAGTGGGAAACTGGTAGAGATTCGGACAGCCCAGTGCCTCCTATCAGGGCAGCTTGGTGGGATAAGCTGTCTGCCCTTAAAAAACTGACTAATAAGGGAAACATAAAGAAAAGAAGAGAAAGAAAGGGTGGTGAAGAGTAGAGTAAAATGCATTTCTTAAATGGCTTCTTATATCAGCCAGATGTCCATTCACTCTGCCAGCAGCCTGGCTAGCTTACCCTGCTCCCAGAAAGAAGCTTGCATCTTGCTCTTTGGCTTCTCTTCTCACATATTTGTCCCCCTTGAAACTGGTTTTCTCAGCCCGATTTCTCCCCAGCTTCTGCTGCACTGACAGCCCATGTGCTATCACCTCATAGCACAGCTGGCTGGTGCTACGGGCATGGCAAATGAAGCACAGGGAGGGACTGACAACTGGCATGGGGCACAGCTTTCCTTCAGTCTCTGCTTTAGTCATGAGGCGGATGTTACCCCGTCTTGGCCACATGAAGCTGATAAGGCTGTGCCCACCTGCCCAAAGCAGTCCATATGCCAAGTCATTTCCTTCTTGCTTGTCTTGCTGCACCCTTCTTAGCCACTCTGCAGTAACGTTTCTCTCACACTTGGTTTGCCTCTGCAGCCTGAAGGAGAGCTGGCTGTGGTTTGGGCCATATTGTAAAGATGACCATGTTGCTTATCAATGGTCCTTGTTGTGGAGGGATGTTGGGTATGGTTTGGATCACTATAAAGATCAATAGTTTAGTCTTCAATAGTGGTGTAACTTAGACCTCTGCTCAGCCTGGGTGGTTGGCCGGGACAGGCACAGCAGTCAGGCTGGAGGCATTTTGTCAGGGCTATGAGGAAAGCCAGGTCTGCAATGGCATCACTGGGCCAGGAGCCTGTCATCCAGCCTGCAGGAGCACCAGCTCTGGCAGGGAGGTCTTAGAGCATTAGGGCAACCTGTGTGCTCATGGCATGTGGCTCAGCATGGGCATGATGTTCAGCTCCAGCTCACTTTCATATTTACTTCAGATAATAACACTATGCAGGTTCCATAAGTCATCTGAAAACTCTACCTGGCTCTTGGCAAGGAAAGTTCCCCCTCCTGATTTAAAGGGAGGTCTGTACAGTGTGAGAGCAAGCAAGTTGTCCCCTGACTGCTAATTAATTCCTGGGCTCTTCTTCCAACCACCTCCTGGGATCTGAGGCTGTGGAGCTGCTTGTATGATTGTGTGTATGTGCGCTCATGTTTATGTGAGCACATGCTGGCTGGAACACCGAACTCCAGCCCATGCTGGTTTTGCTCCTGGTGCACTGCCTTCTGCACGCTCCACTGGTTGTGCAGTCAAAGACCTTCTAGCACTAGTGCCAAAGGACTGTGACAGCCCCCTGGGTGGCAGCTGGCCATTTGGTTGATGGATTATCCACTCCAAATGGGAGACAGTAATCTTCAGAGGAACAGACCCAGAGAAAGGGGCAGAGTTAATCACTTTGAGCATGGACAGCAGTTGGAGAAGGAGGGAATAGGCAATTCTAAGAGAGAACAGTGTGGTTTGGAGGAGAAGAAGAAGCAAAAGAGAAATTAAAAGCATAGAGCAAAAAGTCAAGGGCTCTTGCTTGCCAGGAGGGACAGAAGATGACTGGGTTTATTATATCAGGATAGGACTCAGTCTCCACCAGCACCCTCATTTTGTCATTGATTTCTCACACGCTCAATGGAAAACAGCTACCCGCTGATCTTTCCACAAAAGGACACTGCAGCCTCTGTCCGTGAACACACAAACACTGCACAGTTACAAATGGGAGAGGTGGGGAGAACAGAGTGCTGTTTAATCTCTGTCCTCATTGCCTGTATTGGGATGGCAATGAGAAGTGCTCAGGCAGGTATTTTATGCGTTATGGATTCAAACAACAGATTCTGCTTGAGACTATACCAAGAAGTGTGAGAATTTGGCTTACAAAAGCAGCTCTGTGTTACTACAATATTGGCATAAAGATGTTTTTGAATTCCACAGTCTTACTCCAGGGAAGCCATTCTGGGCTTCACAACAAACCAGCTGCATCTTGGACAGAGGGTTTTGTCACTTTTCTGTACATCTTCAGCTGGGTCAGTGAGTATGTTAGCCACTATTTCCAAATCTTAGTGGGTTGTCTCTAGGCTCCTAGCAGCCTATGCAGCACCTCTCATTCCACAGAAAGGCTTAGGTGTATAGAGTTTAAAAGCATTGCAAGTCCTGAATATTAATGCCTAAGTTAAAAATTGTATAACCAGTGTCAAGAGACAGGATATGTTTATGTTGTTATGGCATGTGCCAGTGGATGATCCCACTGCGCATAGTCTTTCAAGTTATTTTTCTTATGTTTCGCCATGGAAGGAGGTGTTATGGCACAGGGGTTTTGCAAGGTTTGGGACAGAGCCAGGAGACCTAGAGAGCCTTGTAAGCACGACCGTTCTGCTTTGGGCTTTTATTAATGTTAGTTCAAGGGGAAATCCCCACCAGTCCTGGGTTGAGGTCCCTGACAGAGCACTTCATCCCCTTTGCTCCAGGGCTGTGTGTATAAAGCAAATGTGTAGACTATTCCCAGGCACAAATCTTCTAGTTCTCTTTTGCTGGAAGGACAAACCACATGCCCCAACATCTGGCATTACACAGAATGAAGGGCAATGGTGATGTCTGAATGGAAAAAAGTAATTAAAATATTAAGACTAAATACAATTAAAAGCCGCCATTTCTAACATGAAACTGGAATCTTAATGGCCAAGTGAGACCAATGCTCTATCTAGTCCAGCCTGAAGCCTCTAAAAGTAGTTCTCCCTGGCTGGCCCAGAGGGCAGTAGAAAAGCCACACAAATGGACACCACTTAAGACTTGCCAAGTGGCGAAGTTTCTTCCTACTCTATACTTCTGTTTATAGCAGCTCTAAATTTTTAACAAGAAAGTTAATATCTCTTAACATTTATAAATATGTATGTATGTATTTGCATATAATGCAGCTGTGCCTGTTTTCACTAATTACTGAGTACCTTGAAACCTTTATAACTGCAGGGCACAGTGACTGACCAATGGACTGTGTCTTTCTGGGCCAGTCATTCCTTGTGATACAATGGTGGCAAAGACTGAGTCACCAAGTGGTCACCAAGGTGTCCTGTCCAAGCCCTCCTAGGGAAGCCCTCCTCCAAGTCATAGGAATCCCTTGGCTCCGTGACATCACTAGATCATCTTGGGCAATTGAGTTGTGTGGGCTGGAGTTGAATCACCGAGACATAAGGCAGCTCAGTTTCCAAGGTCAGTTCAGTTGCTCCAGTCAACTGCAGGTAAGTTCCAAAGAGGATCTTTAAAGATATGGTAAAGGTATGGTAGAAGCCCGGAAGATAAGGGGCTAATATGTATGTCTCAAACACCAATAGCAAGATAAACATGAAGCCAACCAAGGACTGTTGGTAAGAATATACTGTGCAAATGGGCAAGAAAGAACAGGATGTGGCTGGAGAAGGGGTCTGTATGGAGGTAGGGCAGCACTTTTCTGGGACAAATGTCCTTGTTCTGACTTCTGGAGATAAGCATGACATAGTACAGCACAAGTGCAGGAATGAGGTCAAGAAGTGAGCATGGACTATTGACCAAAATGGGATCAAAACCACCAAAGACCCCTGAAGCCTCTGACCCATTTCCAGAGAGGTACAGAAGAATGAACTGTGCTTTATAACTAATTTGCATAGAAAGAGAGAAACTTAGCTCCAGGGTGGGGAAAACTTATCTATGGACAAAGCCCGGGTGTGTGCCCCTAGGACCGTGGACACTCCATCAGCTGGATTGACACTTGGGCCAGGACTGGTAGCCCTTCCTTCCTTCCTTCCTTCCTTCCTGACTTTCTTTAATCTCTCCCTCTCACCCTCTCTTTCACACTACCACTCATTCAAAATTCACTGTGTGTTTATAAGGGACTTAAAACAATTTCCATGCCAAGTGCATCAGTTGTGTTATAAAGTAATTTGGGTTTGAAGAACCTTTCCTGTCCCCTCCCACTCACTGACCTGGTGTTTGGGCTATAGAAACGACTGTTGGGAAGCCAGAGAAAAGATGTTGCTGGTCACTGTAGAAGAAGGAATAATGTGATAAGAGGAACTGCTGGCTGGCATGACTTTTGGAGAGGGAGTCAAGAATGAGGGCTGCAAGGGTTTTGGCTGAAGAATTTGGAGGAGGCAGAGTGAAGGGCCTTGATATGGAGACAAATGGTCAGGAGATGAAGGTGGAGGACTCTTCATTGTATAAAGTCCCCAACTTTATATATGGGGGGGAAAAGAGCTGGCTCCTCCGATTGATCACCACTGTCTGGTGGGCCTGCAGTGCTGGGGGAACATGGAGGCTGCTGAGGGACAGGGTCTTGTGGGGACATCTGTAGTCCCAAGCTGAAAGAAGACAAGAAAATTATGTGATTCAGAAAGCAGCCTTGCAGATGCACCCTGCAGGGATGATGGGACGTTCCCTGTCCTGGCCTCTCTGTCTCTTCCTGAAGCTACCAGCAGGGAGAATATCTGGGGAAAGTGACAACACCTGAGGTGCATTTCGGCCTTGGGAATCCTCAGCCTTGTGCTTACCATGCAGTATTGACTGCATGCTTTTGTGTAAATACATATTGTGCAGTTTTCCTCTGCTAGTGGGATTACCCGACAGTACTCATTGCTTCAGGGGGAAAATTTTTTAATATGTAAAATACAATGGAAAAAGAGCATCCTTGTTCCAAGCACTTGTTAAAGGGTCTCAAAACCCCCAAGCAGTGCACTCTGTGGTGCAACATGACTCAGTGTCTTTGGCTGACATCTTTGGTAACATCGCTGGTGACTAAAGTTTTTTCCCAAGCAGCAGAAAGTTTAACTCTGAATTACTGCAAGGACTGATATATTAATGCAAGCAGTATTTCTCTTTTGCTGTTGTCAGAGTATGGTACAGATGGGTGAAGGGTGACTATACCTCCTCCTGCTGGGCTGAGGGTAAGAGGTACATGGGGAATACTAGACGCTGCCCTTCCATTATGGATGGGACAAAATGGAAGGCCAGCCAGATAATAATAATCTGGAGCTTGTTAAAGATTCTAATCAGGCAGAAATATTTTCCCATCAACTCATTACAAATTATAAGGAGATTGCAGCTCTGGATTCTGGCTGCCTTTTCTCTTTCTGAAGTTAACGAGTGCATTTGCTGAAGGCTTTGGTAGCTCATTTGGTGTGACACATGGGCTATGTGGAGAAGGAAGGGGAGAAGGGGCAGGGGGCAGAGCCCAGAGCAGGGAGGGTGTCCCAAGGAGCAGGGTTGTTTTGTTTGGTGACCTGGAGAAGGGCAAGTATTTCCCTGCTTCTCTGTCTGGGAAAAAGCCAAAGGAAGGGTGGCTAGGGGAAGTCCTGCTCCTGGAGATGGTGGTGGCTTTTGAATGCATGATAGTGGACCTCTCCTTGGACTTCTTTGCAAGCCTGACAATGAGCACATGAGGGGACCTTCATCCTGTCTTGTATATTGTTTGTGGGCCTGGGATGGTGTGTGATGGCAGCTGAGGATGAGTGTGGCAAGGTGTGAGAAAAGCAAAGCAGTGCAGAGGCTTTTGGAGGGAGCTGTGTTCCGTGGAGGTTTCTGCCTGTCTGTATTCCTCCTCACCCCATGTCACTGAGAGGAATTTTGATATTGTGCATCAATGCATTGCTGTTGTGGTTTCACCTCAAGCAGCAGCCCAGCCCCACACAGCCACTCGCTCACTCCCCCACCAGTGGGACTGGGGAGAGAATTGGAAGGGTAAAAGCAAGAAAACTCATGGATTGAGATAAAGACAGTTTAATAGGAAAAGCAAAAGCCACGCACACAAGCAAAGCAAAACAAAGAATTAATTCACTGCTTCCCACGGCCAGGCAGGTGTTCAATTACCTCCAGGAGATTAGGGCCTGTCATACATAACAGTTACTTGGGAAGACAAACGCCATTACTCCAAACCTTTCCATTCCTTCTTCCCCTCCAGCTTTATATACTGAGCATGATGTCATATGGTATAGAATATCCCTTTAGTCAGTTTGAGTCACCTGTCCCAGCTGTGTCCCCTCCCTCGCCAGCGTGGCAGTACAAGAAGCAGAAAAGGCCTTGGCTCTGAGTAAGCCCTGCTCAGCAATAACAAAAACATCTCTATGTTATCAACCCTGTATTCAGAAAAAATCCAAAACACGGCCCCATGCTAGCCACTATGAAGGAAATTAACTCTACCCCAGCTGAAATCACCGCAGTTGCTCACACAGGCTTAAAACATTTCTGTCTCTTGGCTCACTGGCACCTCTGTTTTGCTCCCTGGGCTTCTAACGGATTTGGCCGTGTGAGGAGAAGCTTGCAGCCGAAGTGCCTCTGGGACACTCAAAACATAAACCATGTTTTATTAAGCAGCATCTGACACTTTTGCTGAGACTAGTACTAGGTCTTATTGACTGACCAAAGCTACCAAGCCTATTGATCCTGAGAGGCTGCTCTTAAATACGGAGGGCCACGGCAGGCTGTATTTATTATGAAGATAACCCATGCTCTTGTTAATCCTCCTTGTGTCAGCTACTCAATAACTTCACAGATTTCTCTGGATCTGCGAAGCCATTTATCTGCTGAGACAAATATCCTCCTCGCCTACCATCAGGGGCAAAGGTCACCAAGGTGGAAGGAAAGAGCTTTCGTGAAGTGATAGAAATTTGTGGCAAAACTGGTTTTGGAGACATAGTTCTGTAAATTCACCACCTGCTTTGCTGGCAAGATGCTAAATAACAACTTTTGTTTGTGCAGACCCTACAGAGCAGTCCTGACTTTTTCAGGTTCTGTAGTAAGCCCATACTCACTCCATCCTTCCTTCCTTCCTTCCTTCCTTCCTGCCTGCCTGCCTGCCTGCCTGCCTGCCTGCCTGCCTTCCTTCCTCCCTCCTTCCCTGGGCTCCTCCATGCCTGATGCTGCAACAAATGGGGCAGATGTTTATCTTAGCCACAAGGACCCTTCAGAAACTTGAGGAATGAACAATGTCAGAGGAGCAATACCCAAGATCACAGAATCACAGAATATACTGAGTTGGAAGGGACCCTCAAGGATCATCAAGTCCAACTTCCTGCCCTGCACAGGACCCTCCCCAAGAGTCACACCATGTGCCCGAGAGTACCCTCTTGAACTCTGTCAGGCTTGGTGCTGTGACCACTTCCCTTGGGAGCCTGTTCCAGTGCCCAACCACCCTCCAGGTGAAGAACTCCTTTCTAATATCCAACCTAAACCTCCCCTGACACAGCTTCAGGCCATTCCCTCAGGTCCTGTCATTGGTCACCACAGAGAAGAAATCAGTGTCTGTACCTCCTCTTCCCCCACAAGGAAGTTGTAGACTGTGATGAGGTCTCCTCTCAGTCTCCCCCAGGCTGAACAGACCAAGTGCCCCCAGCTGCTCCTTATATGGCTTCTCCTCAAAGGCCCTTCACCATCTTTGTTGCCCTCCTTTGGATGCTCTCTAGTTGATTAATAGCTTTCTTTAATTGCACATGGAAGATGGAAGGAGTATAAAGAAGACTAGG
>NW_020933088.1:14336-15193 GCF_003984885.1 Neopelma chrysocephalum | reverse complement strand
CTTTGAGTTTGCTCATGGCTTCCTTCTTAGTCTCCTCCACAAAGCAGCAGAAGGGCTGTTCTCTGCTCTTCACCAAAGAACCATCCCCTGCTGCAGGCTGAGCAGAAGGTCTTGACTGCTGTAGGAGTGCAGCAGCTCCCAGGGAGTCCTGTTTTCCCCTGCTGCCCTTGCTTCGGGCTCTTGAGCCACATACCTGCAGCTTTGTACCTCGGGCAGCAGTGCTGGGGACCTCCAAAGTTTCCTAGAAGAGCACCCTGCGTACCAGCAGTGGACAGATCTAGGGGCAAGCTGCTGCCACCACTCCATGTTCTCCTGCCATGCTGTGTGGAGAGTCTGAAGACCCAAAGGCTTTCTACTACTTCCTGTTGACAGTCCTCAGTGCTACCCGCTGGGAGATGATTGCTGTCGTACCCCTGTTGATGTGAGAGGACTCGGCCTCAGCTGCTTTGCTGCAGTGTGGTGATGGCCGGTGGTTAACATGGCGTTGGTGCTCCAGGCAGGCAGCAAACTGCTCTTTGCAGAGCAGTGGAGGATGCACGTGATTCTGTTTGCAGCAATTAATTTTGCTAGTGAGTCCTGGCAGTTTGGAGATGGGACGGCAGGAGAGGGGAAAGGGAAAGGAGAAAGGCAAGAGGAAAGGAAAAAGAAAAGTAAGAGGGAAAGGGAAAGGAAAGGAAAGGAAAGGAAAGGAAAGGAAAGGAAAGGAAAGGAAAGGAAAGGAAAGGAAAGGAAAGGAAAGGAAAGGAAAGGAAAGGAAAGGAAAGGAAAGGAAAGGAAAGGAAAGGAAAGGAAAGGGGAAAGGGAAAGAATAAGGAAAGGAAAGGAAAGGAAAGGAAAGGAAAGGAAAGGAAAGGAAA
>NW_020933088.1:0-14236 GCF_003984885.1 Neopelma chrysocephalum | reverse complement strand
AAGGAAAGGAAAGGAAAGGAAAGGAAAGGAAAGGAAAGGAAAGGAAACCTAGAACTTAGCATGGTTCTAAATGGTGCCTGCAGAGTGCGGGTCATCCTCCTTCCTCCAGCAGCTGCTTAAGTACTGGCCAGGACTGTAAAAGAGCTGGACAGTGAGAAACTGACATTTGTAATTAATTGATTATCTGTCTGAGAAAAATTATCCTTTCCAAGAATCATACAGGTGACATCTTACTCCACGAGGTATCACCTACTAGTGGACTAGCAGCCCTGCAGGAAGTGGTCACAGGGAACCCCAGGTAAACATGACCTCGCACTGGAAATCATGTCTGTGGCTACATCAGGAGGAGTGTGTGTGGCAGGGCAACTTGTTCTCCTCCTCTGCTTCATGCTGCTGAGTCAACGTCTGAAACCATGTCCTCATTTGGGTCTCTTAGTTGAAGAGGGATGTTGAAAAACTGGATTGGGTCTGGTGGAGGGCACACAACATGGCCAGGACTATTCCAATAGCCTGCAAGGGAGATGGACTTGTTTAGTCCTGCAAGGAAGAAGCCAAGGGATGAGCTGATAATTGCTGGGGACTCTTTGAAAGGGGATTAGAGCCAATATCCTTCCTGCAGTGCCAAATGATTAAGCAAGGACCAATGACCACAAGTCACAATTTGGGTAGTTAGGAATGAACTTCTTCGCCAGGAGGATGGTGCAAAGCTAGGACATGTCACCCAGAGAGGGTCTCCATCCTGGCTGACCAGCCAGAGCAGCTCAGCTGGTCTTCTGTTGGCAAGAGTCTCCCTCAGAGCAAGAGATGAGTCAGACAAACACCCAGTGGCCCCTCCCAGCCAGCCTGTTTGTGAAGCCATACAGCCATGGCACAGTTGGTGGGGGACTGGCTCACATCACCATCGAGTCAACACTGTGGGATGAGGTTGGATCTGGGTTTTACCCTTCCCAGCTCTCCCTTCTGTGTCAGTGTCTGTGCTCAGACATGAGATAACATCCCTGCCCAGGGCTCGTCTTTGCTTTGAAGCCCAGACCAGGGCTTATCAGCTGTTTTTATTTGGTTTGGTTGTGGCACTGGGACCATGAGCCTGTCTGTCCTGGCAAACTCCAGCCTGGGTAGCTTACCTTGCAGTTTTTATCAGCCAGCCACCTTGGGTCCTTCTTGGGCAAAACCCGTGTGTTGCCCTGCCTTCCCGATAAGAGGCAGTGGGTGCCTTCCCAGGATCCTGCTGTCGCTAGTGCAGACTTTAAACAGGTTGTAAACCAGGACTAAATTGTACTCACATCTGGCTGAAGGCTTCCTGAGCATGCTTGAGGATGCTCAATGACCTCTGTGTGATGGTAATCAGGCCTCATGAAGACAGGCCAAAGCATTTCCCTGACTGAGGACATTGGGGACAGAAGGTAGCTGGGGCCACACCCATCTGAAAGCTGTTGCTGCTTCTCTGTGGGGTAGTGATCAGCATCTCTGACCCCTGCAGGGAGTGTGGCTGTGTGTCCACCCACAGCAGTGCTTGAGGGAGCCCTGGGCAGGACATGACTGCACTTACCTGCACACCTCCTGCCAACTCTGTGCAGCTCATGGTGATCTTGTCAAGTGGTAACAACCTTTTTGGGTTGGCTTATGTGACCCAGAGAGCATCACTTTGTTTGCCATCCTCCGTGTCACTCCAGATCAGCCACGGTGTCAGAACTTGGGTTTCGTTTTGCACAGCTTCCCCCTTGAGCTGCTTGCTCTAACCAGGTACTTGTGATTTCTGGTGGTCTGGTAAAGACTGTTCACCTAGACTGCATGAGTAGTGTGGAGTAGGAAGGAGCTTTGGCATTTTACTATTCTTTCTTTTACTTTATTTTTATTTGATTCAGAGTCTTTGTTGCTGAGGCTGCTTTTCCCTACTCTGATACATATGAGCATAAATAACACTCATAAAGTTTCTTCTTGTAGCCGGAGCACTGCAAAGAAGGGAACAAGACTTAGTTCTGACCTAGCAGGACAAGTCTGCACGTAAAATGCACATGAACTGCTGGTGGTTTGCAGGCCTGCAGCTCCAGGCTCAGCATTGATGTACGTGAGCAAGCATCTCCCCACGGTGTCTGTCCTGTGAGCCCCTGCCCTCCTCTCAGCCCTCAGCCTGACAGTGCCTCTAGCTTTAATAAAGCAAAGATGGAAGAGATTACTAAATGGTAGCTAATAAACAAAATGACATGCACAAAGCCTGCTGATACCACATTGCTCTTAAAGAAAGTGTGGAAAATACTACTCACCATGGCTAAACTATCCATCATGCTGATAAGGCTGAAAGGAAAACTTGGCAATATAAGATGCATATATCTCAGGGCAGTGAGTCCCACAGCCGCCTGTACTGCACTGAGTCTGCACTGGGACTGCAGTTGCTTCTTTGCATCATGGGACCATCAGATAAACTGGAGCAAGGCAAGCCCATCAGCGTAGCCACTGGGAGCAGGGCTGTTCTGCAACAGCCAGTGTGAAGACTTGAGCAGTGAGGTGATGTGGATTGGGGATTTACTTTGGGGTATCAACGCGCCTAAAACATATTGGTGTGAGCTGGAGAGAGCCCCAGAGGAAGACAGAGGGAAGAAAGCAGACTGATGTGGTGTGGGAAATCAGCTAAGTGTGGTACCACTGATAACTTTACACGGTAGACTGAACAGTCAGTTTATGGGAGAAGAGTCTTGCCCTGGAGAAATGATACTTGGATATTCAATTGTGTGCCCAAGGAATGAGAGTTACTGAAGCCAGGGAATGTGACGGAGAGCTGTGCAGGCTGTGCAAGGTCACCCTTAAAGCCCTTGCTGGCCAAGGGCTGCTCCCTGCAGTTTGCTCTACGGTCCTTATCCTGCCCAGGTTATTTGGTTAATGGAACTCCTTCATTTTAGAGACCTCTCCATGGTCTTACTCATGGGAGGTGTGTCCAAGGTCTTTCCCCTGTGGTTTTCTTTGGTCACTGCATTCGTGCTTTCTGCCAAGCAGTGGCTGGACAAGAGACAGACCCTATAAGAGTCTCCATGGGAGGGTACAGGGCTGCAAAGCTGCTTGGGTGCTTCTGTGCCATGTGGGCTGTCCCTGGCACCCAAATTTTGCTATGGGAGCAGATGCTCCTATGGCCCATTCCCTGGAGCCTTCTGCTAAGGCTGGGCTGGGGAGTCCCACCCTGATGACATGGGTGGCTCTGGGTGCACTGCGTAAGCTCTCTCCACAGCCTGTGGGAGTGGGGAAGGATTATTTAATTGCCATATTGTGCTATAGGGGAAAAAAATTATGACAACATGTGTATTGGGCAGGCAGCAGAATACAGCACTTGCTGTTGTCACTGGCAGTCACCTCCTTCACTTGCTCAGGGGCCTGCAGATGTAGGAGCATGGCTGCTGAAATGAAATGTTGTTAAACCTGGGACATAAATCAGGGCAGGACACAGAGTGCTGTGTGAAGGCTGCCCCTGGAGTTTAGCTTGGCCTTGTCACATGGCACTGTAGCAGGGACGGTCTTCTGCCCAGGACCCTGCTGGGCTGGGTCACAATCTGCACCCTGTGGCAGCGCAAGCATTCCTCACCAGAGCCCAGGAAATGGGTCTCTGCCTCTTTCCCTCCCTGTTGCTTTCCCTCTGGCCTGGGCTCCCATGCTGCCTTGCCATAGCTGTAGCCAATCCCACCTTTGGCTGTTGGGGGACGTTTCAGGAGAAGTTGGGGCACCTACTGGGAGAGAGGTGCTTTGTACTGTAGTAGCACACATTGGTAAATCACAAGAAAGAAAAGCCTTGGGAACAGCTCAGAGAAAACTGCTGTCTTGCTGTGCCCCTCAGGCAGTGGCACAATGGTGGTGTGTGATGCCAGGGTCATCCCTGACTTATACCAGGACAATGTCTGTTCCAGGACAGGTGCATTGGACAGGACAGGTTCTGTTGCCAGAGCATGAGTGTCGGCAGGGAGTACAACATGACCAAGTTCCCTTCTGACCTCTGAACTGGGGTATGGGGATGGGGTGGCAGGAGCAGGGGGAGAGGGAGAGGGGCTGGCCAGGCTGCCCAGCTCTGGAAATCAGCAACACCTTTGTCTTCAGGGCTGCCCATCATGAAAAGTAACCATACACAACAAATGTCAAAGGTAGGGGCTGTCCCTGGACAGCTCAGGCCAGGCTGTTTGCTCACATTCCCTGGCCTCACACATCCCTATGTCCGCCTTTCTTGTCTTGCTCCCATTCTTACAAGCTCCCACCAGGCCAGTGGAGCTGAAGCTGCAGCTGCAGCAGACAAAGGGACCCCACTGCCATCTCCACAGCCTCAGGCCCCTCACAGGTACCTGCCAGGACGGGGAGCACTGTGGCCCGTTGGAGCCAGCCTCACAGGGGTATGTCCCTGTCAGCTGCCATCAGGCAGTTCAGGCCATGCCCTTCTCCCCCATTCAGCAGGGATTCAGCAGTGGCTGCCACTGGGGACATCCAGCTGGTCCCTCTCAGGCAGTGACAAAGGCAATTACCTCACTACTCAGCTCCCCAGCTGGCTGCTGAGACACTTACCTGAAATTAGCTGTGGCCAATGCGTCGCAGAGGTGAATGCGGTTGCGATTATGAATGCACTTCTTGTTTGTCTTTTCAGTGCTGAAATCCTGTCAGCGAGGAGAAGCGATAATAACATGCTATTAAATTCTTTCTGGATAATGTAATTCAGGAGTCAGGAGGCAGTTTGGTCATTTATGCCTTTGAAAAGCTCAGAATAATTTTCGGTGTCATTATCTTCCATTTTAAAGAGCCCGTTTCAAACATCAATACCAAGACCCCCTCTCCTCACCACCTCCTCCTTGCTTATGTGGTTTTCTCCCACCTTTTGTTCTTGTTTTCTCTGACCTTTCAGGGATCTGGGGTTTGTTTCCAGTCATTCGTACACCCTGAAACATACCACACCCAGTCCATTCTTTCTCCCTTTCTCTTTTTACAGTGGATTTTGGAACTCACTGCTATTTTATTCAGCATCTCTAAGTTGTGATTGGTGAAACATCCCCTTGTGAGGCTGGGGAGCACTGTTCGGGCCTCGGCGGCAGTGGGAGGAAGGTGAATGTGACGTGGATTCAGGTGCAGGGAAGGAGCAGAACTGCAAAGATTTTCAGCAGTGTGTCCCCCCCAGAGACACCAGGTGGGCGGAGCTACCATGAGAGCCTGGCTGCCCTTGGGAACAGGGGCTGCAGGGGGGCACTGTGCATGCTGGAGATCTTCTTTGCATTGGGATGCCCCTGGAACAAGTTGTGCTGCCAAGGGCATGGTGCAGGCATGGTGCTGTGGAGCCCATGCATCCTGGCCACCCTGCTCTCCATCACTGCTCTCCATCTCTCCAGGCACAGCCTCAGCCAATGAGTTATATGCAGAGCTTGAGGCTTATGTTCTTTGCTCATGGTTTTGTTAAGTCTGTGCTTCAGAGTAAGCAGTTAGTGGATACTTTTGCCCTGAAATAGCCCCCAGGATAGAGAGCAGAGAGGCTCCTTAACAGATGCAACTTCAACACTAGCTTACACTGCAGGCATGAAACAGACAGATGTCTCTGAGTGAATGCAGCAAAAATTATCCAGAACTGGGGCAGGAAAACAATCCAGCTTCTCTCCAGCATGCACAGAGCATGGCTGAAGAGGAGAATTTTATTCATTAACTGGCAGTGATCCCTGAAATGTCAACCTTGGCCTTAAGTTTGTTTCTAGGCTTGGAAAGCATCCTAGCCTTTTTGTTTTTAAAAGAGAAGGTATGTGGCTCCCTCCATTTTTTATGTGCCAGCACTGCCAATGTTACAGTGCAAATAGGAGGGATAATGCCCTTCCATTTGCCACGTACTTCCTTCAGAGGGGAAATGGGATCTCCCAAGCAGAGTACAGAAAATTCTCAGGGAGCAGGGAGGAGTCACATCCATCATTAAGCCTGGTTCATATTGTTCAGCAGCTTCTGAAGGAACTGGCGGGCACTCATGTGCCAGCAAAATCAGCAGTGGAGTCAGGCTGTGACCTGGCATGAGCTTATTTGCGGAGAGGGTATGGGAAGACTTGCACAGAGAGCAGGCTCATTGGCCTCGCTCTGCCTAGAGGATACAGGAGCATTAGTGGTACAGTGTGGCTTCATTATGGACCTGGCCCAGCTTTGTTAGCATAGAGGATACAGTCTCCTTGGGACAGATGTAAAGAGGGATGAGAATGCTCGTTCCTTTGTGAGAGATGGAGAGACCTTTTAAACACTTTTGGCAGTCCCAGACATGCATTAACAGTTCAGCGCTGGCCAGTGATGCCAGGAAGGGAACCCACATGATAGCAGAATGGGTGCAATGGATGCATCTGCTCCCAGACAGCTGTGCCCACTGTCTGCAGAGAGGCCACAGAAACAGACCTGCCGCTGATCCAGCCGAGATGGGCTGTGCCTGCCTCCATTGCCTGCTGACTCCATGCTCCATGTCCAGCTGCAAGTGCCCTTCTGAGTGCGGAGGCGGATTAAATGTGTTTCCTGGGGTCTGTGTATTTATGGGATTTCTCCCATGAAGGTTTTCTGGTGCTTGGTATTTTAGCTCACACTGCAATCTCCCACAGTGGGAATGCTCAGAGAGTCCTCTCTCCTCTATCTACCTACCTATTTTCATTAGATCTAAAGGACTTTCATTATCTCTGGGATCTCTATGCCTCCCTTGGTTGAAACTGGAGAAGGATTTGAATAGATGCTTGTCAGTGGGAAACTGGTAGAGATTCGGACAGCCCAGTGCCTCCTATCAGGGCAGCTTGGTGGGATAAGCTGTCTGCCCTTAAAAAACTGACTAATAAGGGAAACATAAAGAAAAGAAGAGAAAGAAAGGGTGGTGAAGAGTAGAGTAAAATGCATTTCTTAAATGGCTTCTTATATCAGCCAGATGTCCATTCACTCTGCCAGCAGCCTGGCTAGCTTACCCTGCTCCCAGAAAGAAGCTTGCATCTTGCTCTTTGGCTTCTCTTCTCACATATTTGTCCCCCTTGAAACTGGTTTTCTCAGCCCGATTTCTCCCCAGCTTCTGCTGCACTGACAGCCCATGTGCTATCACCTCATAGCACAGCTGGCTGGTGCTACGGGCATGGCAAATGAAGCACAGGGAGGGACTGACAACTGGCATGGGGCACAGCTTTC
This sequence comes from Neopelma chrysocephalum, assembly GCF_003984885.1. Classification (NCBI taxonomy): domain Eukaryota; kingdom Metazoa; phylum Chordata; class Aves; order Passeriformes; family Pipridae; genus Neopelma; species Neopelma chrysocephalum. Next base: position 7,099 of record NW_020933088.1, on the reverse strand, counting down.
CTTCAGTCTCTGCTTTAGTCATGAGGCGGATGTTACCCCGTCTTGGCCACATGAAGCTGATAAGGCTGTGCCCACCTGCCCAAAGCAGTCCATATGCCAAGTCATTTCCTTCTTGCTTGTCTTGCTGCACCCTTCTTAGCCACTCTGCAGTAACGTTTCTCTCACACTTGGTTTGCCTCTGCAGCCTGAAGGAGAGCTGGCTGTGGTTTGGGCCATATTGTAAAGATGACCATGTTGCTTATCAATGGTCCTTGTTGTGGAGGGATGTTGGGTATGGTTTGGATCACTATAAAGATCAATAGTTTAGTCTTCAATAGTGGTGTAACTTAGACCTCTGCTCAGCCTGGGTGGTTGGCCGGGACAGGCACAGCAGTCAGGCTGGAGGCATTTTGTCAGGGCTATGAGGAAAGCCAGGTCTGCAATGGCATCACTGGGCCAGGAGCCTGTCATCCAGCCTGCAGGAGCACCAGCTCTGGCAGGGAGGTCTTAGAGCATTAGGGCAACCTGTGTGCTCATGGCATGTGGCTCAGCATGGGCATGATGTTCAGCTCCAGCTCACTTTCATATTTACTTCAGATAATAACACTATGCAGGTTCCATAAGTCATCTGAAAACTCTACCTGGCTCTTGGCAAGGAAAGTTCCCCCTCCTGATTTAAAGGGAGGTCTGTACAGTGTGAGAGCAAGCAAGTTGTCCCCTGACTGCTAATTAATTCCTGGGCTCTTCTTCCAACCACCTCCTGGGATCTGAGGCTGTGGAGCTGCTTGTATGATTGTGTGTATGTGCGCTCATGTTTATGTGAGCACATGCTGGCTGGAACACCGAACTCCAGCCCATGCTGGTTTTGCTCCTGGTGCACTGCCTTCTGCACGCTCCACTGGTTGTGCAGTCAAAGACCTTCTAGCACTAGTGCCAAAGGACTGTGACAGCCCCCTGGGTGGCAGCTGGCCATTTGGTTGATGGATTATCCACTCCAAATGGGAGACAGTAATCTTCAGAGGAACAGACCCAGAGAAAGGGGCAGAGTTAATCACTTTGAGCATGGACAGCAGTTGGAGAAGGAGGGAATAGGCAATTCTAAGAGAGAACAGTGTGGTTTGGAGGAGAAGAAGAAGCAAAAGAGAAATTAAAAGCATAGAGCAAAAAGTCAAGGGCTCTTGCTTGCCAGGAGGGACAGAAGATGACTGGGTTTATTATATCAGGATAGGACTCAGTCTCCACCAGCACCCTCATTTTGTCATTGATTTCTCACACGCTCAATGGAAAACAGCTACCCGCTGATCTTTCCACAAAAGGACACTGCAGCCTCTGTCCGTGAACACACAAACACTGCACAGTTACAAATGGGAGAGGTGGGGAGAACAGAGTGCTGTTTAATCTCTGTCCTCATTGCCTGTATTGGGATGGCAATGAGAAGTGCTCAGGCAGGTATTTTATGCGTTATGGATTCAAACAACAGATTCTGCTTGAGACTATACCAAGAAGTGTGAGAATTTGGCTTACAAAAGCAGCTCTGTGTTACTACAATATTGGCATAAAGATGTTTTTGAATTCCACAGTCTTACTCCAGGGAAGCCATTCTGGGCTTCACAACAAACCAGCTGCATCTTGGACAGAGGGTTTTGTCACTTTTCTGTACATCTTCAGCTGGGTCAGTGAGTATGTTAGCCACTATTTCCAAATCTTAGTGGGTTGTCTCTAGGCTCCTAGCAGCCTATGCAGCACCTCTCATTCCACAGAAAGGCTTAGGTGTATAGAGTTTAAAAGCATTGCAAGTCCTGAATATTAATGCCTAAGTTAAAAATTGTATAACCAGTGTCAAGAGACAGGATATGTTTATGTTGTTATGGCATGTGCCAGTGGATGATCCCACTGCGCATAGTCTTTCAAGTTATTTTTCTTATGTTTCGCCATGGAAGGAGGTGTTATGGCACAGGGGTTTTGCAAGGTTTGGGACAGAGCCAGGAGACCTAGAGAGCCTTGTAAGCACGACCGTTCTGCTTTGGGCTTTTATTAATGTTAGTTCAAGGGGAAATCCCCACCAGTCCTGGGTTGAGGTCCCTGACAGAGCACTTCATCCCCTTTGCTCCAGGGCTGTGTGTATAAAGCAAATGTGTAGACTATTCCCAGGCACAAATCTTCTAGTTCTCTTTTGCTGGAAGGACAAACCACATGCCCCAACATCTGGCATTACACAGAATGAAGGGCAATGGTGATGTCTGAATGGAAAAAAGTAATTAAAATATTAAGACTAAATACAATTAAAAGCCGCCATTTCTAACATGAAACTGGAATCTTAATGGCCAAGTGAGACCAATGCTCTATCTAGTCCAGCCTGAAGCCTCTAAAAGTAGTTCTCCCTGGCTGGCCCAGAGGGCAGTAGAAAAGCCACACAAATGGACACCACTTAAGACTTGCCAAGTGGCGAAGTTTCTTCCTACTCTATACTTCTGTTTATAGCAGCTCTAAATTTTTAACAAGAAAGTTAATATCTCTTAACATTTATAAATATGTATGTATGTATTTGCATATAATGCAGCTGTGCCTGTTTTCACTAATTACTGAGTACCTTGAAACCTTTATAACTGCAGGGCACAGTGACTGACCAATGGACTGTGTCTTTCTGGGCCAGTCATTCCTTGTGATACAATGGTGGCAAAGACTGAGTCACCAAGTGGTCACCAAGGTGTCCTGTCCAAGCCCTCCTAGGGAAGCCCTCCTCCAAGTCATAGGAATCCCTTGGCTCCGTGACATCACTAGATCATCTTGGGCAATTGAGTTGTGTGGGCTGGAGTTGAATCACCGAGACATAAGGCAGCTCAGTTTCCAAGGTCAGTTCAGTTGCTCCAGTCAACTGCAGGTAAGTTCCAAAGAGGATCTTTAAAGATATGGTAAAGGTATGGTAGAAGCCCGGAAGATAAGGGGCTAATATGTATGTCTCAAACACCAATAGCAAGATAAACATGAAGCCAACCAAGGACTGTTGGTAAGAATATACTGTGCAAATGGGCAAGAAAGAACAGGATGTGGCTGGAGAAGGGGTCTGTATGGAGGTAGGGCAGCACTTTTCTGGGACAAATGTCCTTGTTCTGACTTCTGGAGATAAGCATGACATAGTACAGCACAAGTGCAGGAATGAGGTCAAGAAGTGAGCATGGACTATTGACCAAAATGGGATCAAAACCACCAAAGACCCCTGAAGCCTCTGACCCATTTCCAGAGAGGTACAGAAGAATGAACTGTGCTTTATAACTAATTTGCATAGAAAGAGAGAAACTTAGCTCCAGGGTGGGGAAAACTTATCTATGGACAAAGCCCGGGTGTGTGCCCCTAGGACCGTGGACACTCCATCAGCTGGATTGACACTTGGGCCAGGACTGGTAGCCCTTCCTTCCTTCCTTCCTTCCTTCCTGACTTTCTTTAATCTCTCCCTCTCACCCTCTCTTTCACACTACCACTCATTCAAAATTCACTGTGTGTTTATAAGGGACTTAAAACAATTTCCATGCCAAGTGCATCAGTTGTGTTATAAAGTAATTTGGGTTTGAAGAACCTTTCCTGTCCCCTCCCACTCACTGACCTGGTGTTTGGGCTATAGAAACGACTGTTGGGAAGCCAGAGAAAAGATGTTGCTGGTCACTGTAGAAGAAGGAATAATGTGATAAGAGGAACTGCTGGCTGGCATGACTTTTGGAGAGGGAGTCAAGAATGAGGGCTGCAAGGGTTTTGGCTGAAGAATTTGGAGGAGGCAGAGTGAAGGGCCTTGATATGGAGACAAATGGTCAGGAGATGAAGGTGGAGGACTCTTCATTGTATAAAGTCCCCAACTTTATATATGGGGGGGAAAAGAGCTGGCTCCTCCGATTGATCACCACTGTCTGGTGGGCCTGCAGTGCTGGGGGAACATGGAGGCTGCTGAGGGACAGGGTCTTGTGGGGACATCTGTAGTCCCAAGCTGAAAGAAGACAAGAAAATTATGTGATTCAGAAAGCAGCCTTGCAGATGCACCCTGCAGGGATGATGGGACGTTCCCTGTCCTGGCCTCTCTGTCTCTTCCTGAAGCTACCAGCAGGGAGAATATCTGGGGAAAGTGACAACACCTGAGGTGCATTTCGGCCTTGGGAATCCTCAGCCTTGTGCTTACCATGCAGTATTGACTGCATGCTTTTGTGTAAATACATATTGTGCAGTTTTCCTCTGCTAGTGGGATTACCCGACAGTACTCATTGCTTCAGGGGGAAAATTTTTTAATATGTAAAATACAATGGAAAAAGAGCATCCTTGTTCCAAGCACTTGTTAAAGGGTCTCAAAACCCCCAAGCAGTGCACTCTGTGGTGCAACATGACTCAGTGTCTTTGGCTGACATCTTTGGTAACATCGCTGGTGACTAAAGTTTTTTCCCAAGCAGCAGAAAGTTTAACTCTGAATTACTGCAAGGACTGATATATTAATGCAAGCAGTATTTCTCTTTTGCTGTTGTCAGAGTATGGTACAGATGGGTGAAGGGTGACTATACCTCCTCCTGCTGGGCTGAGGGTAAGAGGTACATGGGGAATACTAGACGCTGCCCTTCCATTATGGATGGGACAAAATGGAAGGCCAGCCAGATAATAATAATCTGGAGCTTGTTAAAGATTCTAATCAGGCAGAAATATTTTCCCATCAACTCATTACAAATTATAAGGAGATTGCAGCTCTGGATTCTGGCTGCCTTTTCTCTTTCTGAAGTTAACGAGTGCATTTGCTGAAGGCTTTGGTAGCTCATTTGGTGTGACACATGGGCTATGTGGAGAAGGAAGGGGAGAAGGGGCAGGGGGCAGAGCCCAGAGCAGGGAGGGTGTCCCAAGGAGCAGGGTTGTTTTGTTTGGTGACCTGGAGAAGGGCAAGTATTTCCCTGCTTCTCTGTCTGGGAAAAAGCCAAAGGAAGGGTGGCTAGGGGAAGTCCTGCTCCTGGAGATGGTGGTGGCTTTTGAATGCATGATAGTGGACCTCTCCTTGGACTTCTTTGCAAGCCTGACAATGAGCACATGAGGGGACCTTCATCCTGTCTTGTATATTGTTTGTGGGCCTGGGATGGTGTGTGATGGCAGCTGAGGATGAGTGTGGCAAGGTGTGAGAAAAGCAAAGCAGTGCAGAGGCTTTTGGAGGGAGCTGTGTTCCGTGGAGGTTTCTGCCTGTCTGTATTCCTCCTCACCCCATGTCACTGAGAGGAATTTTGATATTGTGCATCAATGCATTGCTGTTGTGGTTTCACCTCAAGCAGCAGCCCAGCCCCACACAGCCACTCGCTCACTCCCCCACCAGTGGGACTGGGGAGAGAATTGGAAGGGTAAAAGCAAGAAAACTCATGGATTGAGATAAAGACAGTTTAATAGGAAAAGCAAAAGCCACGCACACAAGCAAAGCAAAACAAAGAATTAATTCACTGCTTCCCACGGCCAGGCAGGTGTTCAATTACCTCCAGGAGATTAGGGCCTGTCATACATAACAGTTACTTGGGAAGACAAACGCCATTACTCCAAACCTTTCCATTCCTTCTTCCCCTCCAGCTTTATATACTGAGCATGATGTCATATGGTATAGAATATCCCTTTAGTCAGTTTGAGTCACCTGTCCCAGCTGTGTCCCCTCCCTCGCCAGCGTGGCAGTACAAGAAGCAGAAAAGGCCTTGGCTCTGAGTAAGCCCTGCTCAGCAATAACAAAAACATCTCTATGTTATCAACCCTGTATTCAGAAAAAATCCAAAACACGGCCCCATGCTAGCCACTATGAAGGAAATTAACTCTACCCCAGCTGAAATCACCGCAGTTGCTCACACAGGCTTAAAACATTTCTGTCTCTTGGCTCACTGGCACCTCTGTTTTGCTCCCTGGGCTTCTAACGGATTTGGCCGTGTGAGGAGAAGCTTGCAGCCGAAGTGCCTCTGGGACACTCAAAACATAAACCATGTTTTATTAAGCAGCATCTGACACTTTTGCTGAGACTAGTACTAGGTCTTATTGACTGACCAAAGCTACCAAGCCTATTGATCCTGAGAGGCTGCTCTTAAATACGGAGGGCCACGGCAGGCTGTATTTATTATGAAGATAACCCATGCTCTTGTTAATCCTCCTTGTGTCAGCTACTCAATAACTTCACAGATTTCTCTGGATCTGCGAAGCCATTTATCTGCTGAGACAAATATCCTCCTCGCCTACCATCAGGGGCAAAGGTCACCAAGGTGGAAGGAAAGAGCTTTCGTGAAGTGATAGAAATTTGTGGCAAAACTGGTTTTGGAGACATAGTTCTGTAAATTCACCACCTGCTTTGCTGGCAAGATGCTAAATAACAACTTTTGTTTGTGCAGACCCTACAGAGCAGTCCTGACTTTTTCAGGTTCTGTAGTAAGCCCATACTCACTCCATCCTTCCTTCCTTCCTTCCTTCCTTCCTGCCTGCCTGCCTGCCTGCCTGCCTTCCTTCCTCCCTCCTTCCCTGGGCTCCTCCATGCCTGATGCTGCAACAAATGGGGCAGATGTTTATCTTAGCCACAAGGACCCTTCAGAAACTTGAGGAATGAACAATGTCAGAGGAGCAATACCCAAGATCACAGAATCACAGAATATACTGAGTTGGAAGGGACCCTCAAGGATCATCAAGTCCAACTTCCTGCCCTGCACAGGACCCTCCCCAAGAGTCACACCATGTGCCCGAGAGTACCCTCTTGAACTCTGTCAGGCTTGGTGCTGTGACCACTTCCCTTGGGAGCCTGTTCCAGTGCCCAACCACCCTCCAGGTGAAGAACTCCTTTCTAATATCCAACCTAAACCTCCCCTGACACAGCTTCAGGCCATTCCCTCAGGTCCTGTCATTGGTCACCACAGAGAAGAAATCAGTGTCTGTACCTCCTCTTCCCCCACAAGGAAGTTGTAGACTGTGATGAGGTCTCCTCTCAGTCTCCCCCAGGCTGAACAGACCAAGTGCCCCCAGCTGCTCCTTATATGGCTTCTCCTCAAAGGCCCTTCACCATCTTTGTTGCCCTCCTTTGGATGCTCTCTAGTTGATTAATAGCTTTCTTTAATTGCACATGGAAGATGGAAGGAGTATAAAGAAGACTAGG
>NW_020933087.1:0-18058 GCF_003984885.1 Neopelma chrysocephalum | reverse complement strand
TAAGCTTGAAAAGCACCCTTGGGCTGTATGGCTGGCTCTCCCTTCCTGCAAAGTAGGGAAATGAACCTGAGAAGCATCTGTTGGATGACGTTAACATATGGTGGTGCATTTCCGGGTTATGTTACCCTCCCAGTAGCCTTTGTTGAAGGGTGAGTAGCTATAGCTAGTTGAAAGACATGAGTGAGGGCCCATTCTCTACCTGTTACACAATATACTGTTTTCATAACATGTAAGACAAAAGGCACTTAGAAGTTAAAATTATACTCTTTCTGATATGGTGTCTAGGTACTGGCTAGCAGCAAAAACTTTCAAGGCAAAAGACACTTGGAGTCTGTGGTGGGGCATTAAATTAGATTTATTTTATTTTGAACAGAAGAATGTTAAGTAAAAACATTAAAACTCATAAGTAAATTAGCATCTGAGGTTGCAGGAAGCAATTCATTTAGTAATTCCACGGTGAGCTTGCAGGGTTTAAGGTTCTTGGGTGTGTTCTTAGATTTTTTGCTTCTGGCAGTCTTTCAACTGCTATCTCTATGCTACATTGCTTCACACCTGGATTGACCTGCCTTTATAACATGTCCTTGGCATCCAGTCGAGGTGGTTTTGGAGCAGAAACAGTTCTATTAAAATGCTGCTGAGAAATCTGAGGCTCTTTTCCTAGTGCTAATAATAGTGGGTTTGTATCCTCCGCTAATGTGGCTGTGCCTTCATGCTCCCATCTGAGCCCCTCCAGAGTCTCTGGATGTGCCTGCCAGAGATCCTTGTTCACAATACTACTGTTGGAGCAAAGGCAGGGAAGGGCCACTAAGAGGGCTGGTGTCCAGTCTGAGTCTAGTTAAGTACCTGAAGACTAAGGACCAAACCAAAATTTGTGGTAGCATTCCTGCTGCTTCTCATTCTCAGGCTACAGTTCCTTGTGAATGGTGCCATTTCTCCACCCAAATGCAAGGAGGCAGCAAACTTGGTGCGGTGGTGATTATGGAGGCCTCATGCACATTATGGGATATAGCCAGGAAACTTTCAGGTGTGAATTCCCCTCTGCCTGATATTGCTTTAGGAAAGATGAGACTTAACATGAAACAACATAAATCAGGCTACAGAAATGCTTCAATTGCATGAAGATCTTCCAGCTCTTAACTTTGGAACAGCTACTACCACAGATTTATTTTTGGTTTTGTTGTTGTTTTGGGTTTGTGTTTTGTTTTCAGAATGCTTTGGGGTGGTAACTGAAAGGGACTTGAAGAAAAAAGTACGGCTTCACTTCGGGCTATAACCATCTCCCAACAATATACTCAGTGTTTCCTTTTACTTCTATATCAGCTGGGAAAATGGAGGGAAAAAATGGAATAAGTTGGTAAAATAGCCTGGCTTGGTTTCTCCATCAAGATCTTCTCTTTCCTGAAGTATTATTTTCACCTTTTCCAGCATAAGTCACTGACTGAGGGTAGTGCATGTCCACTAAGTAAACTGTGAGTGGCTGCCCATCTCAATGTCCTCACCCATTAGCTGAGCCACCTGCCCAGTCTTTTCTTTGGATGTATATTCTGTGGAAGGAGCAAGTAACCTGGAACTGACCTATCTACTGGGGACCAGCGTCCAGATCCGGAAGAAAAGACAAGATTAATATTACAAAAAGTGAAAGAACAGCCACTGAATGGTTAGCTTAGAGCCTGGAGTTTGGCACTGAGCTGGCAAGATGGAGGCAGGGAAGAATTGGTGCAGTTTTGAATGCGGTAAATCCATCTTAACAGAGGTCTAAGAAAGTGAAGTTGGGTTGGGATTTTTTCACTTGTAGACTAATGGAGAATGCTCAGCCTTAGAGAGGGCCAAGATCATACAGTGTGGAAGTAAACACCTATTTTTGTTACAAAAAGTTTGAACTGTTCATCCCAGCCTTCTAGTCTCTTGGCAACAGTGAAGAACAGACCATGCTGGGACCACTATTTTAATCAACCTAATTGCAGGCCCTCTCTCTCCTCCCTCAGCAATCAGCCTCCTGGGAGATGGAAAACCCTTTCAAGCACGTCATCTAAAGGACTTGGAGACTCTCTCATTTGCCATGCTGCAGTTACATGTTGCTCACATCTGTGCAGTATTCATTTCATATTTCTTGCTTGGAAACAAGGCATTACTTTGGGGGGGTTGCATTTTTCCATCTGTTATATTAAAATGAATTTGTTGCTTTCACGTCACTAAAAAATTCCAGTTAGATAAACTGTAAATAGAAATGTTTTACAGTTCTGACATGTTTCTCTGACTACCTCTCTGCCTGCTCATGGTGTTCAGAAGGCCTCTCTACCTCCTGCTCCTGTCCATTCTCTAGAAGTGTTCTCTTGCCTATGCAGATACGCAATGTTTTGTGTACAAAGCATACAGTGATAAGAAACATCATCTGTTATGATGTTACTCTGGTAATGGGAAACATCGCCTACTTTCAGTCTTCTTAAATACTTCTAATACTTTATCAGGGAGTTTGTTTATCCTCACCTTCTCAACCTTCTGGACTTCTGCAGCCTCTGGGCTGCCTTTCCAGCATGTGCAATGAGAGAAATCAGCCCTGATGTTGAAGTGTCAAAAGATCACACAGTGGGAAATTCTGCTGTCTGGGATACCGTGAACAAGCTCAGAAGTGTGTGGCTACACTGAACAACCGGTGTAATGGCTGGTGTGAAAATGCTTCAGTGCAGCGTAATTAAACTGCTGCATTTAGTGCAAAGGAACCAGGCTGTCTCTTTGCCCCGTGCTCTCCTTCACTGTCTGTATCCATTGACAGTAAAAGGCAAGGATAACAATTTTGTATTTTTCTCCTCAAAACTGTATACACAGTACTGGGTCACAAAACCCAACCGCTTTACTTTGCTGCACGGCAGCGATACAACATTGGTCCTAGTATCAGCTGGCAGGGCACATCACAGCTTCCTCTTCTTGCTTCGGCTTCTTCTTCAGAGCACCTGAAAACAATTAGGAAGCCATTTCTGCCCATTTTTTTCTGGTTACCCTCCCCCCCCTCTTTGTTCAGAGGATTGACCTCAAATTTATCCTTAGCAGAGAGGCGACCTGAACTGCATGCTTATGTCTGGCCATGGCTCTTCAAGAGTCACTGCTGGAAAGCCTCCCAGGCACAAAGAGATTTCTGTTTCCACAGCTGATTCTGCAGCACCTTGTCCATATAAAACCTGCCCAAGAAATGAGTAGGACCCACATTGAGAAGAGCAGTTGCTGGAGGCTCATGGTGCCCATGTGGGCATCCTGCTGTCTGGGAACAGTAGGTGCCCAGGAAGCTCTCCTGCCCTTCACCAAGTGAGCTCTCAAGCACCAGGCAGTATCTTGAGCTCTCTGGTGAACCTTGATCGAGGCAATTTGGCAGGCACTGGGGGAGGCTGATGTAATTCTTTCTTTATTCCCCACTCTGACTTAGTGCTGTAACCCAGCAAAGGCGGGTCTGTCAGAGCTGGGACCAACCCTCAGCCCTCACAGGGGCACTAAATAAAACACCCGGTTCTGCTCAATGGCTCCTCAATTCCTGTTTTATTGTTGTTGCAGGAATTGCAGTTTCTTTCTTCATTTGTATCTTTGCCCTCCCTACTCATTTTCTTTTTAAAAAATCCACAGAGGGATTTGATTTGCAAATGAATGGGCACGTAAGTGACAACAGAAGTGAGCTGGAGCTGAGGAGCGCAGGTATAATGACTGTAATTAACTCAAGCAGCAGGGGCACAGCCAGTGTTGGGAGCATTGCTGGGAGTTGATGTGGGCAAGAGATGGGAAAGGAAGTATGGCCAGCCACAGAGATAGTCCTCTGCCCCACAGGTCCCCATTCCCCACCTGAGTTTGTTGATAACAAAAGTGTAGTTGTGTCTTGTCCCAGCCACTTGGACAGGCTGCAGGGACCCACATCTCTCCAGATGACGTGCAGCAGGAGTTACTCTATTCTCTGCTTGGCCAGCCCCTAAGGAGGTGCCTTGAGCCCTCCTTTCCTGTAACTCCGTAGGAGGTGGGGGCACTCAATGTGCAGAAGCGCTACTCCCTTGCCAGACAGACAGAGCCAGAGTGCGGGGAGGCAAAACCCTTCAGCTGCAGGTGAGCCCTCGCAGGAGGAGCTGGGACAGCTGGGGCCAGCTGACAGCTTCTCTCAGAAGCTCTTTAGCATCAAAATATGTTACTTGTTGACTTTACTAGGTGCCTGTCTGTGAATTTATGGTTGATTTCAGAACTAGCCTTAATGATCCTCATTGCTGGCTGACCTTCTCAATTTGGTGAGAGTTGCCATGGGTCCATATGGACACACATCTCTGGCATGGGAGGGAGTGTTTCATGCACTCCTGATCATAACACCAGAAAAGTTTTATGATCACTTAAGATGGAAGCAATGTGTCTTTGTGTGCCCTAATTCCGCTAGTTACAGTCCTGTGGCCACTCTTCTCCTCTTGGTAGTGTACACTTCCATAACCTATGGTGTTCCCAGCACATGCTCCCTTCCCATTTCCATGAGCACACTCTGCCCTTCAGAAGAACAGTGTGACATCTGCCTGCACAATAGGTCCTGCAACAGCTCTAGTTCTTGGCAGAAGGACTTCTCCTTTTCTCATAAAGAGATGGGGGCTGATTTCAAATACAGGTGTTGCAAACAATAGTTACCACTGGTCCTATGCTTGGAGTCTGAGACTGACACTGGTTTTTAGGGTTTTATTACCTTTCTAGATGTGACCTTAATTTTTTTGAGTTCATTAGATTTAGTGTATGAGAAACTTCCACAGGAAAACATAAATGAAATAACCCCCCAAAACTCTCTATTTTTGGAACTGTGCAGACCAGTGAACCTGGGATGTAAATGGTTTTCCTGGCCAGGACTATCTACACTCTCAATAGCTACCTGAAAGGAGGTTGTAGCCAGGTGCGGGTTGGTCTCTTTTCCCAGGCAACTGTCAGTAAGACAAGAGGGTATGGTCTCGAGTTGTGCCAAGGGAGGTTTAGGTTAGATATTAGAAATAATTTCTTTACAGAGAGGGTGATCAGACATTGGAATGGGCTGCCCAGGGAAGTAGTGGATTCTCCATCCCTGGAGATTTTTAAAAAGAGACTGGATGTGGCACTTAGTGTCATGGTCTAGTAACCGCAGTGGTAGTGGATCAAGGGTTGGACTTGATGATCTCAGAGAACCCTTCCAACCCAGCTGATTCTATGATTCTATGATTCTATGACTATGGAGTGAGGAAGGCATGTGCAGGGAACCGCAGGGCTCTGAGACTCTGTAGTCACCCCTAGGAACATTTACACGGCTTGTTAGAAGAGGACTGTGGTTTTATTGCTGAAAAATTAATGTCCCAGGCTCTGTTCCACATAGGGTTGAGAGCACCTAAATGTGTGTCTGACATATTTAGAAAATAGATTTGCTGAACTTGTGGGAATGGTGCGTGTGTTCTGCTGTACTGTAAGAACTTCCAAACTCTCCCTTTTCATTGTGGAAAATATCTGATATGAGGGAGGGAGAATGCAGAGCTCTGTGAACAGCTTCTGTTTAAACTTGCTATTGCTGATCAAAAAAGTTATAGGAAATAGGATTGGAAGGGGCTTTGAGAGATCATCTAGTTTGTCTCCTTGCCCCAGGCATGTCAAGCTGCACCTCCTTTGCCCTTGACAATATTTAGACTGAACTCTGGGCAATCTATTCCAGTGATTCCCTATTCTTAACAGAGTAACCCAAATCTTCCATGCTGAAGTTGAATTTGTTGCCTCTTATTCACCACGGGCATGGAAAACTGATTACTTTTTTCCTTGTAGCAGCTGTTCAGATATTTGAAAACTGTTATGGTGTGCTCCCCCAGAGATCTTTTCTTTATCTAGACATCCTCTGTCTGTTCCGTCTGCTCTTGTTGGCTGTGGATCCTAAATCTTTGCCCATTTCCCTTCTTATCCCCTAGGCTCTCTACAATTTGCCTCTGTCTTAAAGTGGGACACCCAACACTGGACATAATCCTTCAGGGATTACATCACAGGTCTGTCAGATTGACGTTAGAGCACCCAATATGATACTCATTTGTCCTGTGGTGGTGAGACATGTTTTTTATTGCTTTTCAGATTGTGAAGTGCAGTAACTTCCAGACTCCTTATTGTAGAATTGCTACCTAGACAGCTGTTCCTTTTCCTGTATTTATGAAGTTGATTATTCCTGCTTAAGTCTAATTACATGAATATGTTCTGGTTGAATTTCATCTGGTGTTCTCAGATCATTTGTCCAATTTGCTGTGATTGTCTTGTATTCTATTTCTGTCCCCTAGTGTATTCAGTCCCTCCCAGCTTGATGTCATCTGCAGATTTAATAAGTATACTCTTTATTCCATTATCCAAGTCATTAATGGAAACACTGACTAGTGCTGGACCCTCGAATGAACACCTGTAGGATCCACTCAACATATCTTTCAACTGGCAATGAAATAATGATAACTATTTTAAAGAAACGTTTTTCTCACCAAATGTTACTATCCCACAGTTGGTTCATCTAGACAATCGTTTCTTGAATATCATGAGTCACATGTCAAAATGTCAAAAGCTTCACATTGCACTTTGGGTGCACATTGCACCCACTGCCTCCCAAGCCCTGTTACTCTGTTGGAAAGGGAGACTAGATCACTGTGACTAGAGCTGCTTTTGCAAATCCATATTTGTTGTTATGCTGCTCTTTAAGAATAATTTCTACCTTAGGTTCAGGGCTCTCCTGTTAAAAGGATATGGCTCAGCACTTTAAACCAATAGCTTTCAGCAGCTTCATGTGTAGTCGTAACATCTGCTTCACACTTGGAGGTAGTTACTTGCAACTAGTATTATTATACTGATGGGAAGACTGGGTCTCAGGAAAACCTGATGATCAATCACACACAAAGAAGGTTGAAACTCAGAACCAACACAAGGAAACTTGTCCTTAGATCCTGCTCCAAAACATAACTCAAGTAAGCCAGGTTGCATGCCTTAATTCATGTGGGCAAGCACAATTCTGCAGCAGCATCAGCAGCTTTCCTCAGAGATGCAGGCACCAAACATGGCTGGTTGTGACAACCAAACCCCCTCAGGCTGAAGAGGCTCACAGCTCAGGCATTCAGCTGCGCTGGGCACCAGTCTGCCCAGCAGACACCATGCAGGGGCAGTGCTTAAAAGAAACAGAGTAAGCATAGTCCCACATTCCCTAAAGAAATAACTTGCATCTTAATCCAGGAATGAGGATAGGTTGTGCATACCAGTTGCTCAGAGGTGTACTGGGGTGAGAGTTTGGGCAGGCACATCCCTCTCCTTCTGCATGTCCTGCTGCTGTCTTTGGTGGTCTATGGCTCCGTTCGCTCTGCCTTGCCCAAGGGGAATGAGGGCACCATCTCTCTGCCTCAGGTGAGGAGTGGTACTGATCTCCAGGCTGCTGGCTCTCTGGGCTAAGCATCGGCCCCGGCCGGCTGTGCTGCCAAGCACCTTGGCTACGTGCTGACCCAATGGCAGCCGGCTGTGCTGTGTTCTGCAAACGGGCATTTACATGCTGTATGTTCAGCAAACAACTGTCAGGGAATATCAAACTGCACTTGTCTGCCTGTCTTGTTGCTTGGATAATTGGATGATAAAAAGCAGAGTACCGATTCCCCCACCCCACCAATAAGTGCTTTTAGGTATTTTAAGCAGCAAATGTGCCAAAATGGAGAAGCTGCTAAATATAGAAAGTCTCAGCCCTTTTTTCCCTTTTCTTCTTCTTTTTTTTTCTTTTCTTGAGATCTTATTGACAAGAACTCTCCCTCATGTACTTTGGAAAGAAATGAAGCAATCAATAGCAATACATACTTTTTTTCCAGTGTGGGGAAAATTTTTTGTTCTGACTCGTTAGTTCCCAGCTGTATTCCAACATCACACTGAGCGGTGTTAGCGTGACTGAAGGGACTCTTTCTAAAATTCTGAAGTTAAGGTTTCTAGTTTCTCAGATCTGCCACGGAAAGATTCACCTGTCACCACACCATGCTGTGAATGGGTGAGAGCTGGATGAAAAATTCAGGAGCAAGGGAAGAAAAAAAATTAAAATCACAACAACCAACACTTAGAATGCTCTCTTAGTCATCCTGGGGTTTGTCTCCTTTCTGCCTGTCCCTTGTCTATTTTCATATTTAAAGCCTGCTGAAGTCAAGCCTCCATGTATAGGTGTAGGATCAAGGGGCACAGATTGGAGCTTTTCAGGGCAATTATCCCCTAATTTGAAAAATTCATATCACAGTTTTAGGAAAAATTAAAAAAATAAGGGCTGATGCAAATTTGTAATAAAATGCTGTGACTCATCAAAATGTCAACAAATTACATTAAAATTTGCTTCTTAAAGTGACTTTAAGACTAGTAAATATTCTGTATGTTGTGGATGCTACTGAAGCATCTAAGAGTACCAGCAGAATTGAGATGCATGTTTGCTGGTACAGTAGATCAGGTGACCATGGTGGATCTAGTTTTCTTGTGTCTTATACTATTAGAAATTGAGAGTACTTGTGAAGTAGAAAACAGGTGTTCTGCTATAAAAAGGACAGCATCTGGCCATGGATACCAAAGACTTGCTTCCACATGACTTACACTTTTTTTTCTCAGATGTTTCTGATGTTGGCATGTTGCTTACTTTAGCCAGAGCCCTTAAGGCAAGGCTGGGGAATGGTATTTGAAAAGCATTAAGGTTGCTCTTTTTGGAGCTACCTGAACTTAGAAGGAATGTCTAGAGGTGCTTGAGCAGAACAGGCTTTCCCAGCTTGCTAGGGAAGTGGGAGCTGGATCAAGCCTTGTTTCCCTTTTGTCCTGAGAACCTCTTCCCACATGGGCGTAGGCCTACCTGCAGAAATGAGAAGATTAACTGGGAAAAGTGGACAGTAGTAGAGCCTTTTCTTCCCTCTCTGGTGTGCAGTACCCTCGCCACATGTGACCTTTTAGGCCACACCTCTGCCAGACCTGCAGCAGTTTCTTGGTGCAATCCAAGTCAGTTCAGTAAAGGCCCTGCTGCCTGGGAAGCTCTGCACAGATCTCTGTAGAGATCCTCCCTCGGACACAGCCATCCTCTGGCAGTGTGTGTGTGGGCTCAGGTTGCAGTGCAGGGAGAGCTTTTTCAAAGACGATGATTACTGAGCACTTGGGTTTACACTTGTTCTCAGTGGGTTCAGCTTGCTGCCACCTCTGATATGCACCTCAGAGGAGAGGACATCTCTAGGGCATCGCTCAAACAAAATTAGAAGGTGAGCAGGTATTAGCATGAAGCAGAACCTGGGGGTCCAGCTTACTCAAATTATTGTGGTTTTGCACAATTGCTGGCTGAAAAACTATTTTTTATAGAGTTGGAGTTTGAAATTTGTTGTGACACATTCATCGAAGTGCTCTCCTATATGGGTTCTCTGCTAGTGATACAGCTGAATTCACACTTCACATGTCCCTTCATAGAAACTTGGTTTCTCTCCTACTATCGGTTTGCCTGTTTTCATGAAACTTGTGAAAATATAAAAACAGATAGAGATGTAACTGTGTCAAAGATTTAGCTGAAATTTGTCCACAAATTAAAAACCTCTGGGGAGGTGGGGGAGGCAGGAGGAATGGCAGGCTGCTGCAGTTGCACACAGCATGTATACGTGAGCCAGACTTCCCCACAAGCAGGTCTTGCAAAGCCCTAGTACATTTAGCAGAAAGTTCCAAGCAGGCTCTTCCTCAGTCTTGCTGTTAGTACCCAGAGGGTGCATACAGCTTGTCTGCTTGGGAGATCATGGGCATGGAGTCTTCTCCCTTTCATGCAACTCTTGCAGGGACTCCTGTCTTGACATACCTCCTTGGCTTCCATGCACCCCTTTCCCTAGCCAGAGTCCTCTTCCCTTCCCTGTATTGCTTTCTTCTCTCCTTCCAACAGCCCCTTGTTCTTCTTTCCCTCTCTGGCCCCTCCTGCCGCTCCCCCCGCTTGACCCCCCAGAAAAACTGTCTTGGGGAGCAGCAGAGAGGGTTAAGCCTGCAAGGTCTCACAGCTGTAGAAGTGTTGGTGGCCTCATGCATGGTAAAATGCCTTTTTGGCATGCAGAACTGTGAGCATCCACCCTCTCCCCCTTCCCCTCCTCAGGCTCTGTGCCAGCGGGCAAGCATTTGTGAAGTGAAATTACAGAGCTCTCTGGGTAATGATCTGCTCATTCGTTCTGTACAGCAGGTGGCTGGAGGCTGAATCCACACCACTCCCTCTCAGCTCTATTCCTATGCACATCAGGAAGATGGCTATTCCTCCCTTACAGCTGCTTCCACGGGAGAGAGGCCAGGGGAGTCACCCTCCCAGCAGAAAGATGCCATAGGGGTGAATCTCTTTCTGCAAACAGGCGCAGTGGGCTCCAACCAGAAAGGCCAGATTCACATGCCAGCCACGTGCATGGGTAGAGAGGAGATGGCATCTTCACTCTGACTCACACAACATGGCTGTGTAAGAGAGCAGCACCACTTCTCAACCCGCCTATTCTTCTCTTGGTGTCAGGGTCAGAGAAGGGGAATTGAGATGCATTGGGCATGTCCCTTCTAAAACTTCTGTCAGTTAGATCCTGTGAGTCATAGACTGTCTGCAGGGACCCACCAAACTGCAGGCATCACTGAGGAGCAATTTGGAGACTGCTTCATCTTTCTTGCAAAGCTTCAGAATAGCCAACAGTGCTCACTTCTAATCCTAACTGCTTAGTGTTGCATTAAGCCAGGTTGGATAAGGCCTTGAGCAACCTCATCTAGTGGGAGGTGTCCCAGCCCATGGCAGGGGGTTGGAACTAGATCATCTTTAATGTCCATTCCAACTTCTTAACATTCTATGCTTTATTTCTATTTCTCTTCTGCCATTTGCTTACCCAAAGAAAGGCTAAGCAGGTGTGTATGAAGCCTGCAAGGCCACCATTGAACAGACTAACCCTAGCTGTGATACACCCCTGTGATTTTCCCCTCTTCCCTTCCCTCCATACTGCTGCTGAAGGCTTCCTATACCATTGCCATCCTGCTTTCCCCTCCTGCCCTGCCAAATCCTTCTTGGAGCAGTCAGCCTGTAGGATTCCCTTTCATTGTGTTGGGAAGCACAGTCATTTTACACCAACAGGAGGGAAGGAGTGCCAGGCCCCAGGCAAAGAGGAGCAGTAGACCCCTAAGCATGTCACATCTACTTTCTTTTGGCTACTGGGGAATAAACTCTGAGAATTAGGAAGATGAAACTGTTTATCTTTTACACTGTTAGAAAGGATGGGTGTTGTATTCTGTTCTGGATAAGAACTCAAACCTCAATTTCTGTACCCATTTTTTCCTCTGAGACTCTTAGTACTCTCTCCTCTCAGAAGGAATCCTGATAGGAGTTCCTTATCCACATTTATCTTGCAAAATAAATATTTAATAAACAAAGACAAATACTGTTAAAGGGCATTCTGAGACATTAGCTTATTCCCCTAAGCAACAGAACAAACAAAGCAACTTCATTAGCAGTAATACAACGTAATGCCCGACTGTCTCCCTTTGGGCAGAGAAGCTGGGCTTGCTCAGGTAAGCCAGGGTCTCTGGGGGCTGGGGTGGACCAAATTACACTCACAAGGATGGAGGCTCTTCCATGCCACAAAAGTGAAGCTCTCTTTCATGAGGACTTCAACCTGGTCCCTGCAGAAAGCCTGTGCAGCCACAGAAGCAACACACAAAGCCGGGAGAATCCCAGATTCCTAGCCCTGTCACAACTCCTGAAGGAAGTCAGAGCATCCGGAGGAAAAGATGTAAATGCTGCCATCCCGGTGTGGTTGCCTCTGGGGCTCCATGTTGTTTCTTACGCTTTTTGGCTTCTGCATGAAAACAAAACCCAGTGAGCAATAACTTCACAACAGCAGAGAGAGGAAGAGAGGGTGAAATGGGGGATAGCAGAAATGTGGGTTGAAGTGAAAGAGGAAGTGCAGGGAAAAAAAGATCATATGGAGGAGATGAGTCTATGAGACAGAAATCTGACTTATGACATCTTCATAGTATCCATCCAGAAGTTTAGTTCTTAATGCAGCATGGGTCCTGTAAGAAATCATGTATGATAGAGCACATCTTTATATATAAAGATTAGTGCATGAAGTACTTTAAAATTTGCTATAATCTGACAAAATGTTACATCTATTGCAATATTTTGCTGGTCTCTTGTATCTTCTCCCTGCTGATTTTAAAGCACAGTGCAAGCTTTCCATTCATTAAGTTTCCCAGCATCTTTGTAGGTCAGGCTTACCTCTTGATTACAGAGAGCAAAATTTAAACTAAGAGTTCAAATTGCTAAACTGAGAAAATGATCGAGCATCCCAAGCCCCAGCAATGCTGGTTAATTTAAAGCCTGTCCATCAAGGAATTTTCCTGTACAGCTACACAGGAGGGGCAGTGACTTGTGAGAAGGAAGACCTGAGGAAGAGGAGGCTCTCCTACCTTGTATTTGTGCAGGCACTTCATGGGAGAGCCTCATTCACTGGTGTGGGGTTGAATCCAGCACAGATCCAGCCACGTGAGCAGTCCCCAGAGGGAGTTGTTAAGTGTTTAGGACAGAGCCACTTTAGGCTTTGAAGTCCGTGGCTGTGCTCAGGGCAGGTCCCTCATCACCAGGGCTGCCCAAACTAGCTCTGGCTCCTCTAGCCCTTCTCCAGTCCATTTGTTCCTGTCATCTCTGCATCGCTCAGCCCAGAAATGCTGCTGCCAGGGATCTGGGCGCCTACATGTGCTGCTTTGTCGGTGGCAGCCTTGGCCAGTGCTCATTTTGCTCTTAGCATTATCACCCTGCGGAGAAAATATTGCAGCGCTGGTGTAGAGAGGTCTGTCTCCTTCAACATGTGATGTACCTCCAGCAGATGAGAATTTGGTACTTTCAACACAAGAAAAGACAAAGCTGGGGATGGGAAATTCAGTCCCTTTAGACCTTTCCCCTATCTCTATTTCTTTTTTGAGAGCAGTGGCTTCTCTGCCTCTCTTTGCTGCTGGACAGCCCTGTCACAGCCTGTTAAGTCAGCAGCATCTCGCAGCACTGCCCTGGCACTCCCCATGCTCCCTCCTGCCAGCAGACTGTGTGTGTGTACACTGGAAAAGGACTGAGGGTACTCATGCCTGTCCCAGGAGACTATTCCTGACTAGCTCGGCCAGGCTGGGCCAACAGCGGTGGTTTGGTGGTGATCCCTGTGGGCACTGAGTGGGTTGTTTGCAGTCCTGTTCCTGGGACACTTTATCTCAGAGATTGCCACCTACAGCCCCACTCATCCCTTGCCTGAACTGCTTCCTTTATTACTAGGCTATCAGTAGAGAGCAGCAAAGTAGAGCTTGCTGCAGTGTTGCTCCTGTGGTCTGAGATCAGGCAGGCTTCCTCCTCCCAGGCAGGTCCTACTGCTAACTCGGGGCTTGGATCGTTTCTGTGCCCAAAGAGAGAAGACAGGATCAGATTTAGATCTCAGATGCAGCTGCACTGAGCCAGAAACATTGGTCTTTGGTAAACCAGAGCTGGCGCAGGCCCTAGGGCTATCAAAGCAATACAATTTTATCAATATCAACTTCTCCTGAAAACTAAAGATGTTCCCACCCTCTGGGAGGATCCACTGTAGAGCCAAGTCAGTCTTGCTTGGAAACGTATACATTTCCAATGTACTCAGTTTGGATCCCGGTCCTCTCCTCCTGCTACTCCTGCTGCTCTGCAGCACACTCTCCCAAAACTGATTCTTCTCAATCCCCTGCACATGTGCCACTGAATAAGGAACAGGAGATGCTGCCAGAGTTCACACTGAGTGCCACAGGGATCTAAAATAAATACTGCCATGTAATAGATTTTTATCCACTGCTTTGCCGTAATCCCCATCTGAATCCCTTCCAAATTGCAGTCAGGCAGCTGTTTGTACAAGTCAAACATTGATTCAGCTGCTCTCGAGAGGGATTCAGGAGGCACAGGCTGGACGGACCACTAGCCAGGGAGCTGGAACAATGGGATTTATTTGTTATGTGCTGAAGGGTTAAACTCTTCCCACAGCACCCAGCACCAGAGTATCTCCCCTTTCTGCACACTAGGAGGAGGTATCCACAGAAAGGATAATTGCTGGAGCAGTGAGCATGGCACTTCAAAGAGCTCTCCTGTCCCTGCTCATCAGGTCTTTGGAGGGCAGGATGGCAGCTGCCCATGGCTGGCTTGTAGGGGCTGTGGGCTGGGAAACCTCCTTGCAGTGCTACATAATCACCTGCTCCTCTGGGGTCAGAGTAAATCGTGGTTTTCTCAGCATCCCAGTTAGTGTGTATGGGGCTTTGCTTCCTGGGTTGTACCTGAAGCTTCAAATAGTCCCTGTTGAAACCAGGCCATGGTGCCCAGCACATGGGACCTTTCATAGGTTTCCTTAGCCCATCTTGGAGCACCTGTGAGAAGTGAAAGACCCTAGAGAAAGTTCTGGAGTTCTGGGCAGTGGCTACCAGCACCGCTCTACTCACACTGTTTGGCTTTCTTAATGTATGCAATGTTTTTTCTCAGGGACAGACCTTTCAACTCCTTGCTGTTTTATTTCTACGTCATTTCATGCCCCCTCAATGGGCTTCAGCATTGTGCTTTTCTCTTTGCCCATCATTTCCCTGTCATTGGTAGGGTCAAAGCACAGGGCTGTCACAGACATTGGAGGACTGCACCCCATGGAAAAGTGGCCTATATTGCAGCAGTCTGTGAAGTACTGTTGCCTGTGGGATGGACTCACACTGGAGAAGTTCATGAAGGACTGTCTCCCTGGGAGGGACCCCACGGGAGCAGGGGAAAGACTCCTCTCTCTGAGCAGCGGCAGAAACAACAACCGACCCTCATTCCCCGTCTCCCTGCGCTGCTGGGGGGGGGGGAAGTAGAACTTGGGAAGGAGGGAGAGGTTGGGGGAAGGTGTTTTTAAGATTTATTTTACTTCTCACTATCCTGCTCTGATTCTGATAGTAATAAATTTACTTAATACGCCACTTTGAGTCTGTTTTGCCCATGACAGTAATCAGTGAGTGATCTCTCCTTGTCCTTATCTCAACTCATGAACCCTACACTATATTTTCTCTCCCCTGTCCAGTTGCAGAGGGGAGTGAGAGAGTGGCTTTGCTGGGTACCTGGTGTCCAGTCAGGGTCAACCCACTACACAGAGGTAAGCAGGAGGAAAGGATACAAAGAAATTTCTGTAGCAGTTGATCACCAAGAGACGAATCAGGCAGGTTCAGTCTAACCAAAACAAATCTGAGCAAAATCTCAAGTTTAGCCTAGAAGGAGCATCGAGCTTTCAAAGAAATGGCTTAAGAGTTTCTGTGTGGGGTATTTAGGCTCATTTCCACAACTGCAGCAAACAAGTGGGATTATGGTGCCAGCCAGAGTGGCTGCAGTTTAGGGGCTGGGGCAACCATGTACTGTAAGGGAGCAAGGGGATTGCTGGCAGTGTTTGGCTTCTACTTGACTTGGAACTTTGCAGTTCAAGTAAAAATCCACTGAGAAAGAGGAAACAATTTAATCATCTGATTCACAGAGAATTCTACTGCAACCACACTGGCCACAGACTCAGGTCATCTCAGGTTGGGGAGGGAGAGGAATGGGGCTGCCCACTCTCCAGGAGAGTGAGAGCAAGAGGCTTAAGGCTCCTCAGTGCTAGAGAAAGTAACGGAGTGCCCTGGAGCTCACAGCCCTGCTTGAAAATGATGGAGGCTGACAGATCTGGGATTAATCTAAAGGTTTCAGCTCTCTGAGCACCGAGTGGAAATTCGCCTGAAAACCACAGCGCAGGAGCTCAACATGACGAAAGCACTAACTGGAACGGGGGAGACGGAGGCAAGTGTGGGTCAGATAACTTGGTCCGCCTGATTATGTACAAAGGATAGAACCCATGTCTCTCGCTCTCTCAGCCATGTGTCTGGGTAGAGAGGGAAAGTATTTAGTGCTAATAAGAGCATTAAAAAATAGGCCACGTTTATTTTGTACGTTATGCAGGCTCTGCTGCGGGTGCAACTTTGCATTGCTAATGAGATGTAAAGGCAAAGCTATACTCTCAGTGCTCAGCACTAGTGATTGTACCTGCTCATGCTTGTGGAGGACCTGGGTCAGGTAGCCTGCACAAATACTGCAAGCTGTGGTTTTGCCCATGCAGGTATTTGTAGGTGCTAGACTGCTTGTGTGGGATGGGAAGGGAGAGTGGGAGGCTGACTAAGAGCTGGAGCCAAGGTGTGCCCTGCTAATGCAAACCTGGACTTCTCTTGTTCAGCTTATCTAGCAGCATAAGGGAAAGGCAACCTCCTGCTCTGTCTGTAGCTTTCCCGTGAGACAAGGATGCTGACCTAGTGCTCAGTCCGGAATGTGAAAGGCCAGGGCAATCCTTTTCGTCTGACTCGGCATCTGTTAAAACTGCTGCTTTAGACTGTAAAGTAATGGGGACATAGCAGTCTTCTTCCTACTACATCCAGGTGCAGTTTGAAAGGAAGGATGCATATGTCCTCCCTTGCCCTCAGCAGCCTTTAGCTGAGGCTGATGAAAGTCTTTTCTCAGTGCAAGAAAATCACAAATTCTCGTACATCCTGCACTATGTGAGTCTCCAAGTATTAGCACAGCTGTCATACTTAGCCATGTCTGCACGCTCATGCCTTCATATCCGATTCCAATACAACAATGCCATCACCTCTGTTGCTCACATCAAAGGACTGAATGCATCACAGTGCACAGTTTAACTCCTTTCAGTTAACTTGCTCTATAAAAACATAACCCACAGTGAGTGGGTATGTGTAATATATACCTGTGTATGGTTCTGCTTAGTGCTGCAGATGGGGTTGCTGATCTGATTATTTTAAAGTCACTGAGCTACATCTTCTGCCACAGATATAAATTGGTACTGCACAGCGGTGTTGCTGGTTAATGCTAGGTGAGGATTCAGCCTATAATGTGAATCTATAATAGAAACTTGTTTGTGTTCCTGAAAAGTGGAGATATTTTGAGTGTGCAACAAAATTGGCATTCTTATCCAGGCTTTGACATGGTATAATTGTAATTTCAAGATTATAATTGTTATTAAATTATTAAATAATGTAGCAGTGGAAGGTTAATTTAAGTTGTTGTGTGCTTTTTATCTCTTTAAAATTATATTGTTGAACTAAAATCAGTGTGGTGATATGTCCCAGTGCACAAACTGGATATGTAGCAGAGATGAATGAACACAGGCATGGTTTCAAACAAACCAGCCAAATCTGAACACATGTCCTCTTCTAAGAGAGGAGTTTAGGAGAAATAATTTTCAGCTCCATGATCCACACACCCAGTCATTATCACAGACATTATCATGGTCTCTCCCTGCTTGTATTTTAAAAAAAGCTCAAAGCCTGAATTGCAATACAGTCATTGCTAATTCAGAGTAAGTGGGCGACACTGCAGCTGGTGTCTGTTTGCCCATCTGATGTATGAATAGCAATCGATTTGGATTTTTTCTCTAAACACGATGTGATATTGAGTATGAGACCACTGCCAAATCTCCATGAAGAATTATGCTTGGTTTGGCTGGAAGACTAATGCAGATTGGTCACCCTATTAATAGGTGAAGCATCCAGTCCCCTCCAGCCTGGGCAGTTGTTTCTCCATGGACATCTTCCTCTGCATTTAGTCTCAGAAACTGGAACAACTTGTAGTAAGTAAAGGAAATAAGTGCTCCAGTTCTGAGTCCTGTACTAGATGAATTTCCTATAAATGTATACTAATACTCATCCTAGGTTTATTTTATTTCCTTCTTTTTGTTTTGTTTTGTTTTTTTTTTTCCATTAGATTTACCTTCCTATAACACCTTAACTCTTCTTCAGAGAGTCTGACAATACTTGGAGATGACTGCCTTTTTATTCTGCTATCATGTGATTATTATGGGGACCCCTGGTGGCCTAGTGGTTAGCATGCAGGACTCTCACCTCTGCGACCCAGGTTCGAATCCCAGCCAGTCCCCCGGGCAGATGGAGCCCGTTAGCCCTGTGAGGCCATCCATCTATGAGAAGGTCACTCTAAACAAACCTACGTCCTGAGGACCTCACTGCCATTGTCCAAGCTTGCTTGGCCCCGGCA